>NC_134565.1:4343075-4643075 GCF_025594145.1 Primulina tabacum | reverse complement strand
TTACTTGGAGGATGATAAATGAGGCCTCGGGAGCGGATGAAGTGCTACAACCAAAGAGAAGTGCAATGAGCATCCTCATTAGAGAACTTGATGATGATTTAGATACATCGGGGGAAGAGAATGAAGAAGATGTTGATTTTGAGTCCGATGATGGGAGAATTATGAATGTTGTTGATAATACATGTGTAGATGATTTAGAAGATTAGTTATGTTTAGTCTAGTACTTGTTGACATAGTGGATTTAAACTTTGAATTTTAAACTTAGTTTTTCGGTAAAAGTAATTATATTACTTTATTAGTATTGTTATGATGATGAATCTTTATTAATTATCTTGTTAGTTTGCATTTATATATTTATTTGCACCTTGTCTAGATGATATTAAATTGTATGAAGCTTTTTTATTTTTAAATTAAATATTATTTAATTACACATTTTACATAAAAAATGATGACTTTTTTGTGATTACATTGCATTATTATAATATTATATATGATTGCCTATAAAAAATACTTAAAAAAATTCAACCACCTAGGCGGTTTGCATGATTATATATGTTTACCTATAAAAAATGCTTAAAAAAATTCGACCGCCTAGGCGGTCGAGGCGGTAGGCGGTCACTAACTGTCTCGCCACCGCCTCCCGCCATTTATAACACTGTTGAAAACTATCCCAAAATGACGCAATCATGCTTTTTCCCACCAGTAGCCAAATAGCTATATAATTAGGACATATTTGTAATCGAGTATGGCTGATGGGGCTTTCGGAAGATTGGATATAAGCATGTGTGATTGATGAATTGCCGAATGAAGTATATTGCTTCTAAACATTTGAAAATTGTGATTTTAATGATTATTATTTTCTGCTTTAAAGGAGTCTCCAGAAGGCCAGAAGATGCAAGAATTTCGACGAAGCCTTCCCTCGTATAAAGAGCGAGACTTGTTACTGAATGTCGTGGCCCAGAATCAGGTATCATTGTACTGTTCAAATAGAGAGATTCTTTTATATATTGTTTGTTCTACTCTTTTAATTCAAGTTTGTCATTTGAGTTTTATTGGAGGGATTTCAAAGTTGCTCTGACTTTTGGTATCATTATGGTGATACATTATTGCAGTGACGTGGTCTTTATTCAAGATATTTGAACAGTTTTGGCATCCTCTGATAAATTCTAGGATGAATTTTTCTTCTTCCTGTTTTCTTCTATATTAGCAGTTGCAGATCTTAAGATACTGACTGCAGACTGCAATATCAAAATAGATATTTTTGGAAAGACAACTAAATATTTTTTAAGTGGTTGTGAGCCTGTGACGAACTACATAAATGCAAAAGTATTGTTCATTAGGATATTTGCCAAAGCAACTCTTCAGAAGCTTGTAAACTGAGGATACGAATAACTAAAAATAGATGTGCGTAATTTTTTAATCACCACATACATCCTTAACAATTGTAGTCGGCTTCTGTATTTCATTTCAGCCATCCTTTTCTAGCCCAGCAACTCCAACAAGCTTATACCATAGACATTAACCGTAGGTGTTGGTAAAGTTTGTTGTGCACGCACTGCTTTGGTGTTTTTTACTGTGATGTCTTGCATGTGAGGAGAAAGGGTAATGGTTTTGATGGTCATGGCGGCATCACTAAAACTGGTACCTGGTATTAAACCAGTGCCAATGTTTTTCACTGATCGGATAAGCTTCTGACCCTGTCAAAGCTGGATGATGAACCAGTTCTTTCAGTGTAGAAGTTTCTGAAATCAGGGTCATTTATTTTTGCACAACTGTGATCAAATCACATAGGGAAATTGCATTTGAGTCATGCTATTTAACCCACCCTGATACGAACAATTTGCAAAAATTTATCTATATTTATAGCTAAGATGTTTTCCCCTAGTATCTATATTCCACAAATCGTCTCTGTTCAGTGGTTTTTTTGTCATTTCAAGTTCTCAATGGTTGAGTGCCCACTCTTTAGGGGAAAAGTGCTGGTTATATTTATTAATTGACTGCACGTAAATTTCATGTGTTTGGAAACTGATGATTCTCTTCTAGATTTGTGTGATGAAAGGTTTGCCATATTTTATTTATTATTTAATCAGCTATAAGGAACTTTGAAGAAATTTTCTGTATTAAGTCACCAATTACGGTCGTGACATACAAATGACCTTGACTGACAGTATGTTTGTCAGGTGGTAGTTGTCTCTGGTGAAACTGGCTGTGGAAAAACTACACAACTCCCTCAATACATCTTAGAGTCAGAAATCGATGCTGCTCGGGGGGCTGCATGCAATATTATCTGCACCCAACCAAGAAGAATATCTGCTATTGCTGTGGCTGAAAGGGTTGCAGCCGAGCGTGGTGAGAAGATAGGAGAATCTGTAAGTCTTTTGCCTATTGGTGCTTAACATTATTCTTTGATAAGTTCTCTAATGGCTATATAGTAAAGACCTTATTTGCTGGGCTATATTGTTTGAAGGTTGGTTACAAAGTGCGGCTGGAGGGAATGAGGGGGAGAGATACCCGTCTCCTGTTTTGTACTACCGGAATCCTTTTAAGGAGATTATTGGTTGACAGAAATTTGAAAGGTGTAACTCATGTTATTGTCGATGAGATTCATGAGCGCGGAATGAATGAAGGTATGTCATTGGTAACTGATAATTTTATTTTTTCTGTTTCCTGCATTCTTTGCTTTTAGTATCATCTGCCTTTTATTGCAGACTTCCTTCTAATTGTCCTGAAGGATCTTCTTCCTCGTCGACCTGAGCTGAGACTGGTTTTGATGAGTGCAACCCTAAATGCTGATCTTTTCTCTTCTTATTTTGGTGGTGCTCCTATGATTCACATTCCGGTAGGTTCAGACGACTCTTGTTTACTTTATTGCATGATGTCATGCTCCGCGTGATCTTAATGCTCCTTGAAGGGAAACCATAAAATCTGAAAATGCTTGATCTAAAATGGCGGCCTCCTGTTTATGTAGATTTTATGTTCTCTCCCTCATTGTGATTTTAGCCCCACTTGTACTGCCTTCTTTCTTTATTTATTACCTCTTTTATGATCGATCCAATTGATCATTCTGTTTTCATTGTAATTTGGGCCTTATAACCAGGGATTTACGTATCCTGTTTGGAGTTATTTCCTAGAAAATATTCTAGAAATGACTGGCTACAGGTTGACACCATATAATCAAATTGATAATTATGGTCAAGAAAAGATGTGGAAAATGCAGAAGCAGGCTCTTAGGAAGAGAAAAACTCAGATAGCTTCAGCTGTTGAGGTTAAAGTTTTGTACATTCAATTTTTGGTTGTTTGTTTTATTGTTTAAATTTTATTATTTAATTTTCTTCATCCTTGAAATTTCAGGAAGCTCTTGGTGCTGCTGATTACAAGGAGCATAATTATAGGATTCGGGAGTCTCTCTCTTGCTGGAATCCAGATTCTGTGGGCTTTAATCTCATTGAGCATGTGCTTTGTCATATTTGTCGCAACGAAAGACCTGGTGCTGTGCTGGTATTTATGACTGGTTGGGATGACATAAATTCTTTGAAAGATCAGCTTCAAGCCCATCCACTTTTTGGAGATCCAAGCAGGGTTCTATTACTTGCGTGCCACGGTTCCATGGCCAGTGCAGAGCAGGTGAATTGGGTGTTTTTTTTCTCCATTTGCTAATCTTTACTCTTTAGTGACAGATTTTCAAATTATCTGAAAGGTCAGCACTCATGTTGGTATAATTTTTTTTCTCTGGGGCATATTTGACAATTTTAGTATGCCAATTTCAACATTGCAATGCTTTAATTACTCAGTAGCCGCCAAGTTACGTTTGAAGTTCAATAGGGTAGTTTATATAGCAGTATAGTGTAATATTGGTACAACCTCTTTGCAATGTTTTGTTTTCCCCACTGCATAAAAGTTGCATATAACACACATTTTGAATTGAATGTATTTCTCGATATCTGCTTTATGATTAATGAGGGAAATTGTATATTCATTTAAGGCACCTATTCATGGACTGATGCAAAGTTTATTAAGATCCAGTGTGGGACAGGAAAAATAATTGTTGTGATAAATTGCTACACGATGAGTGTGATCTAGAGGCCTATCTTCTTGGTTGTTTCTTCAGAGAACACACTGATAGGAAGCTCCTCTTCCCTTTCTCCGCTGATTGATAATTTGTACTCTTTGATCACTTTTTCCCTTTATCCAACCTGAAAACAGAAATTGATTTTTGAAAGACCCAAGGATGGAGTTCGGAAGATTGTTCTTGCAACTAACATGGCGGAAACAAGTATCACCATAAATGATGTAGTTTATGTGATTGATTGTGGTAAAGCTAAAGAGACATCTTATGATGCAATAAATAACACTCCATGTTTGCTTCCTTCTTGGATCTCGAAGGCTTCTGCTCGCCAAGTAAGATTCTGCTGAATATTTGAACTTCATCAGACAATATTGGATAATTCATCTTTGCGAAAGTGTTACTAATCTTACTTTTAATCAGAGAAAAGGCAGAGCGGGTCGTGTACAACCAGGCGAGTGTTTCCATCTTTATCCTAGATGTGTGTATGATGTCTTTGCGGATTATCAAGTGCCAGAACTTCTGAGAACTCCTTTACAGTCTCTCTGCTTGCAAATCAAGAGTCTACAACTTGGAAGTATTTCAGACTTCCTATCTAAAGCCCTACAACAACCTGAACCTTTATCTGTAAGCTAAATGAAACACATAAAATAGCATGTGACTCACCCTATCATCCATGGCCTTAGCATTCAATTATACTAGATCTTCCGTTATTGGCTTATTTTTTCTGAGTCTCAGGTCCAAAATGCCATCCAGTATTTAAAGATAATTGGTGCCTTGGATGAAAATGAAAACCTTACAGTACTAGGTAACTATCAAGCTCTGATATTTTTCCCCCAATATTTTAAATTTTGTAAGAATATTCAAAGTGATAAATTAACAATGTTACATTGGTATACTTCCAGGACGCAACCTGTCCATGCTTCCAGTTGAGCCGAAGCTTGGAAAAATGCTCATATATGGTGCTATTTTCAATTGCTTAGATCCAATAATGACAATTGTTGCTTGCTTAAGTGTCAGAGATCCATTCTTGATGCCATTTGATAAGAAGGATGTAAGTGATATCAAACTTTACCTTTGACATTTGTTGTCTGAGACTCTGAGTGGTTTTTATGATTGGGGTGTGAATGGTTTTCATCCTACCTACTACATTAAAATCAAAATCATTGGACCAAAGGACAAGAACTGAACTTGTAACAAAATTAGATTCTAGGATATTTTTGGAAAATAACCAAAAAACCATTAATTAAAAGTTTTATCTAAACACCCGTTTTACTAAATTTTCATGTCAAAGGTCCATTTTGTTAAAAGGGAGAATTTTCTTTCAAGATCACCCTTGAATATTTAACATATAATTGTTGTTGTATGATAAAAATTTGAGTATAAAGCTTTAAAATTCTATTAATTTAAATATAAAAAAAATTGATTTTAGTCTAATTCTAATTCTAATAAATAAAATATATGAGATGATTTTGTATATCTATATATCATTATAAATATTTATTTCAAATCTAAAAACGTGTATATTTAGTTAATGTTTATCTTAAATATTTTAAATGAACTTATTAAATATTATTTTAAAAGTTTAATTTAATTAAAAATTAAATTATTTTCATCAGTGAATGTTAATCTTTTTCTGATTTAATGCCTTTATGTGCGCTAGGTTAATTGTAAATATACGAACTGCCACACTGGAAGGGTTTATATATATGGGCCAGTAGAGTCCCTTAAATATTGATTCAATGTAAATCTGTCTTGGTTCCCTGGCAATTCTGGTATAGTGGTATTTAATTTTTTTTCTGGTGGACACTTTACACCCTTATCTTGTACACTTCCTCTTCTAGGATCACTTTCCATACTTGACAATTTTCTCTAAGGTTGAAAAAATTACCTTCAGTGATTTATTTACTTGTTCCACAGCTGGCTGAGTCTGCAAAGGCACAGTTTTCTGCACGTGACTACAGTGATCATCTATGTCTGGTGAGGGCTTATGATGGTTGGAAAGATGCTGAAAAGCAGCGATCTGGATATGAGTACTGTTGGAGAAATTTTCTCTCTGCACAAACTCTAAAAGCCATTGATTCCCTCAGGAAGCAGTTTTTTTATCTTCTTAAAGACATCGGTATAATTGAAAGTGAGGAGAGTTGCAACGCATGGAGTGGTGATGAACATATCAATCGAGCAGTTATATGTGCTGGCCTGTTCCCTGCAGTAAGCTTTGTGGTGGTGAGTTACTTGGCCATTTATTGTATTCTCTTTTTTGTTTACTTGGGTTCAGTCCTCAATTTTCTTCCCCTAAAATTTGGTACCTACTTGGTAAATGGGTGCACAATTTTTTTCCACGCATCATTTTCTTCTGGTTTGAGATTCCTTAATTCCTGATGTAAGACACGAAAAGTTTTTCCCATTGAACTTGTTTTGAACCACATTGTCCCATTACGACGGATTCTATCATTCCTTGATACTATTAGACTGGCTTTTCTTTATGCATTTTATGGAAACTTATCGAAATATGTTTATACAGAACAAGGAGAAGTCGATATTATTAAAAACAATGGAGGATGGTGCAGTTCTTTTGCATTCGGTGAGATACTTGAGCTACTTTTAAAATGCTTTGGTGAACATGTGGTTTTTATGATTATGTTGTGTTCATCATGGATTAAAGCATTTTTCTTTTCTGGTCAGAATTCTGTTAATGCCCAAGAAAGCAAAATTCCATTCCCGTGGCTTGTTTTTAATGAAAAAGTGAAAGTGAATGCAGTGTTCCTTCGTGATTCAACTGGAGTACCTGATTCGGCAGTTCTCTTATTCGGAGGAAAAATTTCTAGAGGGGAATCAGTAAGTTTATTTTTCCCTCGACCCTGAAATTGCATTTTTGTTTCATAGAATTCTTTGCTTTTATAGAAGTATTTGCTTTTGAACGTTGTAGTAAATCTTTCCTTTTTCCTGCTATTTGATAGGACGGCCATATGAAAATGCTGGATGGATATCTGGACTTTTTCATGAAGCCTGAGTTGGCTGATATGTATCTGAGATTAAATAGAGAGCTCGATGAATTTGTTCAGAAAAAGGTTAATATTTTAGTCCTCCTGTTGCAGCAAATTGTTTGAATTCTGGTGTCTGTTATTCACTTTCCATTGGTAGCTTATTTTATGTCGTGAGCTAAAGGCGTGGATTGATGTGCTTTTACATAAGTTTCTTTTTTCTGGACCCAATTGTTTTTCCTTTCTGCTTATGCAGCTTTTAAATAAAAAATTGGACATACAGAGTTATAGTGAACTTCTATCAGCGGTGGGATTATTGGTCTCAGAGGACAAGTGTGAAGGAAGATTTGTGTTTGGGCGTCAGATATCAGCACCGTCCAAAAAGAAATCAAAAGAAACTCGAGATTTAGGAAGTGGTGGTGGTGATAATGCGAAATCTGACCTACAAACCTTGCTTTGTCGGGCTGGACATCAGGCACCGACCTACAAGACTACCCAACTAAAAAACAACAGGTTCAGATCCACTGTTATATTCAATGGACTTGATTTTGTTGGCCAGCCTTGTGGTAGCAAGAAAGAGGCAGAAAAAGACGCTGCTGCTGAGGCTGTGAGATGGTTTACCGGTGAGAGCCAATCATCTCAAGAGACTGTAGATTATATGTCTGCCCTTCTAAAGAAAAGCAAGAAGAAACAACAGACTTCTGCTACAAGGTGGAGGTAAATTGTTTGGAATCCATTTCCGTACGCATGAATCAGTCTCACGCCAAGAAACACATGATTGTCGTTCACTGATTGACCGTTGGATATATATGCTCTGAGACTGGAGTACTGCAAGTAAGTTTCATGCAATTCCAGATCACAGTTGGGAGAATGAAGCATCATTGTTGGAAGGACTGTATTTGATTGTTTGCATAGAGTGAGACCAGCATGTGTGGTCATTGCACACCAATCCGCTATCAAAATGTATTGCCAGCTTTGTGTGGATACTTGCCAGTTGAGCACAAAACTGAGGTGACTTGCGGAGCAGCAAAGCTGATAATGTGACCTGAAAATATTACAAGCATTTTTTAAGCAGAGAAAGTCCAGCCACATGCTGGAATGCCTAGTGATTTCAAGCTTCATTTTTGCAGGTACTTCCACTTTAAAATCTTTTTAACAAAGGAATCTGCTGCATATTTTCACATTGAATATTAACACCTGATTTGCGGTAGAGTGAGCTAGGCTATAGAGAAAATGTACAGTTTGGTGTACTCGTGTAATATATGAAAATTGAATGTTACGCCTTAATTAAAAGCAGCAATCTTGGAACATTAATTGGAGTTGGTTCGGGTATGCTCCAATTATTCAGTAATGTGTACAAAATAACATTTATTGTGTATAATGTGAAACGTTGGTAGGAAGAAAATTAAAATTTAATAAATTAAATCATTAATGGAGCAATATATGTTCTTTGAATTAAAATAATATGTAATTATCAAATAGATAATCAAATGGTTTTGCATTTTCAATATAATTTAGATCAAAAGATTCATATGTTAGATTAAAGGTCATTTTAGATGATAATCGGATGCTATAAAGTTGGGTTTGGAAGAACCGAATCGATTTTAAGTAGTAGGATTTAAAGTAACGTAGATTGTAAATTATATTTAATATTGCGTGTATTTTTATTACAATTGTTCGTACTAAAGATTAAATTTATAGGATATTTATTTAAAATTTTACTATGCAGAAAAAATCCAAACAATTCAATATATTTGATATTCTTGAACTCAAATATAACCTATTTTTTTTAATAATGTCAAAATATTATTAATATGTCGCTACAAAATATTTATAATTGTTATATTATGAAATTTTGCATTCAATATATTATTAGATTTTGACAAATTAAAATTTTGAATTGAATTTTTTATATGGTACAAATTGATATATAAATATCAATTAATATGTAACATTTTTTTTAAATGTGGTAAATGAGAGTTAATTATATAACTTCACTCCGTGACATTCATACCAAAAGAGAAAAATCGTACGAGGCACATTGAGTTATATATAACTCACTACATAGAACGAAGGAGAAAACGAAATCAAATCAATCAAAAAAAATATACACAAGTAGATTGACGATTGTTTGTAGTTCATCTGGTATAAAGTTCTTAGGCATTCGAATATGTCTTAGATTCGAGATTCAATCATAAAAAGTTATTAAATTCATTTAAGTCACTTCGACTTGTGGGATGGAAGACATCGAAGTAAAATCCAACCCCTTGGGAATACTGTATTATATGAACTAGTTGGTGGGGACTCGTTTACAACGAACCCAAAATGCAGTACCTCCACTTCTTCCACGAGCAACAGCTATTTCCTCGTCTACATAGAACCAGAGGAAAAAAGGGTCCTTAGTGTTCGGCTCCCTCTCATCTTTCCCTTTGAAACTGATCTCGAATGGGTTTAAAGGTCCAATCTTGATTCGAATCCGCTCGAATACGAATGCCAGTATTCGTTTATTCCATGAGATTCTACCTTCAAACGTCAAGCACCCCAGAGGCCCAAGATATACTCCATTTTCAATCCTCTGTCCCTATAATAATACATGCACCAAAGGGATCGAACATCGGTACAAATAATGGTTTGTGATCATATAGGAACAAGTAATATCATTTGCTACAGAAAGAGGAAGTAGCTTACGGCTGCATCAAACCTCTGAATGGCTGTTATGGGGAAATATTTACCGCTTTCTAATCCTTTCTGCAAACTAACATCACCCATTATTATATTATATGAACAAAATGAAAACATAAAAAGGCAATGCAACGATATCTCATGAAGAAAATTCAACGGAAACTTGCTTCTGCAGTAAACACAAGCATCCAAGTTCTTCCAGGTGATTCGTTCCCTCCGAGTGTTTCAAGAAAATCGGAGGGATTGGATTTCGCCTTTTCGATCACCGAAAAGGCAGACAGAACTTCTTTGGCCGGAACTTTTCTTGTTTTCGCCGCAGTTTTAAGCACTTTCACAGACTCTTCAGCAAACAACTCCTGCGCTACGATAGAAACACGCAAACTATTAAGTAAATTAAAATACAGAAAAAATTTGATTAAAGCACATTTTTTCCCAAAGAATAGATGATCTATTGAGAAGTGTATTTACTTAATTATTGATACCTTGACGGGTTTTTCTTCATCTTCTTGAACAAGTGATGGTATGGCGGAATCGGTAGCGGCTCTAGTACCGATCTTCGGTGTGGAGAATTTGGGAGTTTTGATTCCGAGGAGATGAGGAAATGGAGTGAAACTGGAAAAGGGTACGCGAATTTGTTGGGTTTGAAGATGGCTGATTGAAGAAAATGTAAGAGAAGATTGAATTCGAAGTGTAGCGGGAACCACAGATGGAGAAGCAACAGCCATTTTCAGTGGCAAACTGAGGAACTATTTTATGAAAATGGCTGCTGCTAGCCACAAAAAGAGAGAGATTGAATTCGAATTATTACAATAAAATTTTTATTTTATGATATTATTAATATATTAATAATTATTGATATAAATTTTTTAAATAATATATTAAATTATTTACTTTTAATTTTTAGTTAAAAACCATAAAACATATCAGTATTAAACTTAATATTATTATATTATTACATACTTATTTTAATATTACATATATAATTTTTTTTCATATATCATCTCATGATACTATAATATATTACATTATTAAAATTGAACTAAAAATATAATTATAAAATTACATTAAAATTATAAAATAACATATAGAGAGAAAATTAAGAAGATATATAGGAGTTACATTTATTCTTGAAGATATATAAATTACTACAATCAATGTATATCGTAGTGATAATTCAATAGCATTGTTAGACTATCAATTTTATATTAGATGGAATAATTAGATTATTAATTAATTATATATTAGGTGGAATAAATATAAAATTTGATATTTCATTTTTGTCCGTACAACAATTAAAATTTTACATATATATCCCTTATTGATTTTTTGGATTTGTATTGATAAATATGTCATTTTTATCTTTTGACAATTGTAAAACAAAACTCGTGAATTTTTATCTTTTGACAATTGTAAAACAGGGCTTATGATAAACACTTTTATAAAGATATATATTTAGGTTAAAAAAATATATTTTTACTATCAAACATATAATCATTTTTAATGTATAAACTGTTATTAGATTTTTAAAAAATAGTATAGAAAATTTCCATGCAATTAATCTAACAATATACAATTTAAGAGAATAATAGAAAATCTGGCAATTAATCTAACAATACAATATTTAAGAGAATAGTAGAAAATCTACAATGAAAAATTTTGTCATTCTTTATACATTTTTATAAGTATAATAAGTAAATATATATTTTTTAAAATGTTTTTTAATATATTTAATGAGAAATATATTTTTATTATCAAATATCTATTTAATTTGTATGTAACAAGGTATCTTATATTTCAATTTTCTATTAAAAAACAAAAAACATTACTATGATTCCTCACATGTTTAGTGAATTCAAAAAATAAAAGCACCAATTAAATGAATAAACAATACATTAACTTCTACAAATTCAATATCCCAGATTTGACTTTAAGTTTTATATAATTTTTTCACTAATATTCATGCAATTGATACAAACAATACATAGTTTTTGAGCAATAAAGTAAAATCAAATTGCAAAAACTTTGTCAATCATCCACACTTTTATAAGTATATAGAAAAAATAAATGCACCAATTAAACGAATAAGCAGTACATTAACTTCTAGAAATTCAATACCCCAAATTTGACCATAAGCTTTATATAATTTTTTCACTAATGCTCATGCAATTGATACAAACAATACATAATTTTTTAGCAATGTAGTAAAATCACAAAGCAAAAACTTTGTCTCTCATCCACGTTTTTATAGGTTTATTTATAGATTATAGATATAGATTACCAAAATTTAAATAAATGAATATACTTGTTATTTTGTGATTTTGGTCTTTTATCTTGTCCAATTTCAATTTTAGTTTTGTATATTTCTATTTTTGGCAATATTAATATTTTTAATCGGGAGCATAGATGAAAATAACTAAAAATTGTAGAAAATGACAAAGAAAGAGGATCGAATATGAGATTTAATAATATAGCAGCATGACTTATGTTGTAGTTTTCCCAAAATGAAAAGAAAATAAGCAGTTGAATTGATTAACTAGAACACATGCTCATCGCCAGTTTGGAGAGAACTCATTTATTTCTCAACATATTTCATGAACATAGATTCTAAGCATAAAAGGACAGCTAAACAGAAACAAAACATGGATTCCTAAAGCTTATTATTATGGAGATAGCTGAAAACTGGTGCAGCTTCATACTCTACTTGTTCCTCCTCAGGAGCCTCTGAAACCAGTAAGCTGACAACTTGGGATACCTCTTCAGTGTCTTGAAATCGACGTAAACGATCCCAAAACGAGACGTGTATCCCAATCTCCACTCGAAGTTGTCGAGCAACGTCCACTGGAAGTAGCCTATAACGTTGGCTCCATCTTGAATTGCCTTCTTCAGTTGAGCTAGATAGCTCCTATAGTAGTCAATCCTTAACTTGTCGTTTAAACCTTTCGGAAGAGTCACTTCACCCGGTTGATCCATCCCTAAAATCCAAATCGAGTTAACTTAGATTAGTGTCAACAATTATGTCAGCAACACGAAATCAAATTATTTATCTTCCATGTACCATTTTCAGCCAGAATCATTGTAGGATTCCCATAGTGTTCTTTGATGTAAGTCACAGCTTTGTATAGACCCCATGGCACAATGTAAAGCCAGTATGAGTGTGCCTGCATAAGTACATTCAAACCAGTTGGTGACACTGTATAACTCGCGCAAGAACGTATTAGTCTTTGTTCTGTGAACCTACCCTAGGGCCGATTGGGACTCCATGGCGTTCGTCTGCCAAATATTTTAAGCCTAAAGTTAGTTGACTTAATGATGAATTATTCAAGGAAAAGAGTTGAAAAACGATTTTCTTACAAGCAAATCCACAGTTCCAATCTTGCTGGTAGCCTAAGTTCTTAGGATTCGCCTGGTGAGCATCATACATGTAGTAGGCGGTGTACTGATTGATGCCGACAAAGTCGAAGGATCCCTTTACCATATACACCTCCTCCTTTGTGAATTTTGGTAGCCTTTTCCCAACAATGTTCTGCATTGTTTTTGGATACTCTCCATAAACCAGAGGATGCAAGAACCTATAAAGAAACGTCAAAACATGAAACACTCATATAAGAATCCATTTACTGAGTTGGAACAATCCAAATATAGCCTGAAATGTGTTGCTTTTCTGGTAGCTGGTGATTATAAAATCCTGAAAACAGATGAAACTCGATTACAAGTCGACGTAATACCATCCAATATGGAAGTCTCTTGCCCTTTGAGCAGCATAATTGTCAGCTTTCGATCTTGTAAGAGGTTCATACCAAACAAAATCCAATAGAATCCCGATCCTCCCCTTCTGTTGTTTCTGCAATTGCATTTTCATACAAAATAAACTCAGCTCCCATTCTCCAAATGAAAATGAAGCTATAAAGAAAGCATGTCTAAACCAAGAACTGTGCATATTTTACTTGATACTTCTCACGGTATCTCTGAGCCGCGGCTCCATGAGACAAAATCAGATTATGGGCAACAATATAAGGCTCAGTAGATGAGTCACCCTCCGTGCAGTTTCCAAACACTTTCGAGCACCTTCCAGGCGCGAAAAACCCGTTATCATACCCGAGCGCAGCCACCACCCGAGGTTCGTTAAATGTCTGCCAATTCTTGACTCTGTCGCCAAATGTCTTGAAGCAGAAGTCCGCATAATCACTAAAATCTTTCCTGCCAAGTTTGAACAACATCATTCGATCAGAGTTCGTAATGTAGCCTTTGTGTGATTCAAACGACGACGACGACCACGATACTTACACTACTTGACGTCCCAACCACCCCTTGTACCTATCCTGAAGTGCTTGAGGAAGATCATAGTGATTCAGATTAGCATAAGGGGTGATACCTGTTGAAAAATTCGACATGAACATTAGACATAATACATCTTGATCCATTAAATGAATTGAAGTTTGTGCATTGATTCACCTTTCTCGAGCATATAGTTTATCAACCTGTTATAGTAATCTACTCCCAACTTATTTACTCTTCCAGTTCCATCTGCATTGGTATAATAGATGATTATTTTCCTCGCACTCGAGACATCGTCTCAAACTCGAGACTGTAACGTCTAATGAGCTATGAGATGAACAAATCATTTCGAATAATCCAAATATTTAATGTTTGTTTTACTTGGATATATATAGACATGAGAATTTATTGAGAAAAGTTGCTGCTACATATATATATATATATATGACCTGGGAATATTCTTGACCATGAAATAGAAAAGCGGTAAGCATCAAAGTTGAGCCTTGCCATAAGATCAATGTCCTCCTGTGTGGATATAACAACAAAATTTAATATATTTTTTACTTTTTTTTTATTTTTTTTGGTAAAAGATTTAACTCAAATTAAAAAGGTTAATCAAATATATTTTTTTTGGGAAAAAAATCTTATGGAAACAAAATTTTGAAAAGAAACTTTCTAAAGCTGCTTTGATGATAAGCAAAAATTCGTATGAGACAGTCTCACGGGTCGTATTTTATGAGACAGATATCTTATTTGGGTCATCCATGAAAAATTATTACTTTTTATGCTAAAAATATTACTTTTTATTGTAAATTTCGGTAAGGCTGACTCGTCTCACAGATAAAGATTCATGAGACCGTCTCACAAAAGACCTGCTATTCATGATATAATTGGAAGTGCATAAGTGAAGCTCAACTCATGCTTGTTTCTCAACCGTTTTTCAAAATTATTATTCTATATATAATAATTATAATTAATAATAAAAAATTCTTGTGAAAACCATTTTTAATATTTGTAAACTCAATATAATCTCTAAATTTTTAGCATAAAAAATTAATTTATACTATCGCATGCTCATGATTATTACTGCCAAAAAATTCGTGAAAAGTCAAAATTCAAATTGTAATAATTTATATAATAATATCTTTCATAGGTCCTCATGCGGTCCATCCTTTAAAAAGAGGCAAATTCGTGTCAGGACGTGCCCTACGACTTGTCACAAATAATTGTCACTTTCCAAAACAGTATATTCACAAAATTCAATTTTTTTTTTTTTAAGTTCGGTAGACGTTTGTTATTATCGATCTCGAATTTGAAATTTTGTTTTGAATCAAAGACTTTGTCTATAAATTACATATCTCGAGATTTTGTTCTAATCTCAAAATCTTATTTAAAAAGAATATATTTATTTTGAGACGACTTTATGGATAAGGAGTTAATTTTATTCATAATTATCATAAAAAATGATATTTTTTGTATAAAAAATAATATTTTTGTCGGATTGAAAAATTGTTTTATAAAATTGATTTATGAGATTTTCATGAAAATTATAAGTACAAAATTATGATTTCAGTAGAATCAAATATTAAAAAAGTATTTCTTTTTTGAAAGTAAACATTCAAATTTGAGATTTTGTTATGAACTTAGAACCTTATTTAAAATCTACTGGTCATTTTGTTCTAAATTCATAATCTTATTTAAAAATCATAGGAACAAAATTATGATTTCGATAAAGCAAATATAAAAAAATGAAAAATCTCTTTTTAAAAAGTAAATATAATTCAAATTTGAAATGGCAATAATAATTGAAAGAACTCACTTTGTACTTGTGATACTGATCCACCGACACCTCTCCCGTAGCATTATTCGGCTCGCGTCCTGTATAAATTCCAACACCCCAAACCTCTTACGCCTCATCCAGTAAAAACGCGAATCACACTTCACAAATTTAATATATAAAATCCATTTCTAAATTAATCAAACTTATGAAAATTCACATAAAAAATGATTCTCAAACAAACCCATAAATTTTTTTTTTTTTTTGGAAAAAAGACATAAGTGGATAACTCGATGAAGTCTCGTGAATTATAATATTTGAAGACTAAAGGATTGTCAATTCCAAAATGTAGTTCCATAAACATTTTCCAATAGGAAAGAAATACGAGTTCGAATCAGTGAATATTGGAACACTAGCCTGGAACTTTAATGAAAGTATCCCAAATGCTAGGTCCTCGGCCATCTTTACTGGCCATGCCTTCGACCTGATAAGCCGATCCCGCAGTCCCGAACACGAATCCCTTGGCGAAGCTGCTCCGGCTCAGGCCGCCCATGTCGAAGCTAGCGCTGTCCGGGACATGGTCCCCGAAGCAACACTGAGTTAAAGTAGAAAGAAGCAAGAAAAGCAGACAAGTTTTATGAACCATTTCTGCGTAGTGAGTAAAATGTCAAGTGCGAGGCTTATTTTTATAGACACGAGAGGAAGACATACAGTTAAGTAGTGTTATGGGACCATTCCAATATTTATTATCGTTTTATTAAAAATTATAATTAATATAACAATTAAATCATAATCATAATATTTTATTAAAAGTTATAATTAATACAATGATTAAATCATAGTTTTTAAACGATGCGACATTTCAAGTGGTGATCTCGTTATTATAGCGAAGATTGTTATTGCTCCATATATAGAGAATATATAAATACGGTAATCCCGATGATTTTTTTTTTGAATTCAAATATTCCGTTAATACCTGAGTTTTTTATTGTAAAAAATTAAATGTGGGTATTTGATCTAGATAGGAGCGTCAATTCGGGTGGATTAGGTGGGTTGGGTCGGGTTGAACAATAATGCTATTAAAAAATTGCTCAACCCAAACCCGAACCGAGCCAACACTCTCAACTCGAACCCGAAATCGAATCAAACCGATCAACCCGTTTTAATCATGATTTTGACACCCTAAATCTAGAGATTATAAATGTAATATATATTTGACTAGTACATGATATGACCAATATAATCTATCATAATTTTAGCAAACATATTAAAATTTCTTGAAAGTTGATGATTTACTTTTGTTGAAAATAATAAAAATGTCGTAATAAGATGAAATTTATTGTGGTGTATGTATGTTTAAATTATATATATATTTCTAATATTGTTTCATTCCTTTTTAAAATTTATTATGATTTGATTTAATATAATATTAATATTTGTATTTGTGTATGGCTGGCTATTCTTGCAGTCTCGTTAAATTAAAGAGTAGGTCTCTTGTGAGACGGTCTCAAGAATCTATATCTGTGAGACGGGTCAATCATATCGATATTCACAATAAAAAGTAATACTCTTAGTATAAAAAGTAATAATTTTTCATTGATGACCCAAATAAGAGATCTGTATTATAAAATATGACCCGTGAGACCGTCTCATACAAATTTTTGTCATAAATTAATTGTTATTTAGTGAGAAAAATAGATATGAACCGTTTTGAATGACGAATGAAAGGTTGTATTGGGAAATGTGGCGCCAACGATCTAATCTCTTCTGAGATCTGACTTGGTTCTGTTATTTCTTTTAATTTGTTGACTTAATTTTATTACGTCATAAATTTGTTATCTTAATGGCAAAATCACGCCTCCCAATTTATCGAAACTATTACCAACACCTAAATTGCTCTTGCTAGTTGTTGGATAATTATCCGTCAGTATTCCTCAAAAGGGCTCAGGTTTATTCGGTTGACCCATTCCGTCTGTTCAAATAACAGAATTGGTTTGACAATTTTTCGATGGAACATCCAGTGGTCGAGTCCTTGTAAATGGTGAGTTGTTGCTCGACCTACTTAGTATAAATAAAAATTGTATAGACCCGTTGAAAATTTTGTAAAAAAATCGTTCATACTGTCTTCAGTTGTTGATCATCTCTTTACGTAAATCTATAGTTTGTTTGAGATTGAATATAAAACAAGACATGCACTGTTGTCACCGTCTTCGAATTGGAGTAAATATCTACATCGATAGTAAAATTCGTGAAATATGATGATATATAAATTGCCTTTAGATATAGTAATTGAATACCAAATATATTTTCTTGATCTTTAAGTTGACGAAAGAGATATTTTGAGTATCAAATTGTCAAACAATCATCATTAAATGTGAATTATAAATATAAAAATATTTTACTACTTTTTTCGCGTACGATAACTTATGAACAAATATTCCTTTTAGGAAATGTTCAATCCATAATTCAAGAAATAATTTTCTCTTTTCAAGTCTATCATCGCAAATTTATATTTCAAATACTAGATCATTTTTAGTAACTTTTCAAAAGCAATACTAAGTCGAATATATCCATGTACCAAGATTATCTTAATCTTTATAATGACATGTTTGCTATGTTGAAATGATAATTTTGGAGGTTAGATCTAATTACATTTGACGCCTCAAATCCTACGAGGATTTTTCTATCTATCACTGTCAAGTCAATCAATTCATGACAACTGAAAATATTTTCTTATAATAACCAACTTTGTGTTAGAAGCTTTGAGATAAAGTGTGATCACATGTCACATGTCTATTTGTTAATATTTGTCATCAACAATCTTAATTAATTATATTTCAAGATAATAATCATTTTGCATCATAACAAAAGTACATTAATAATTATATCATTTTGATCCCAAATAATATGTGAAATATCAATTTTTAATGTACTTGTTATTCTTCATGAATAATACCATCCAAATTGGATTTATTAAAATATTTGGTCAATCATGTTTTTAGCGTCTTTTTTATTTACTTGCAAGTAATATAAGATATTGTCCCGCAGGACATTAATTTCTTTCATAACGACTAGCCTCTGTTGGGGATCGATAAGAAGTTTAGAGGGGAGTAAATAAACTCTTTCCTTTGTTTGACGATTTTGCAAAGGGTACTAGAATCCTGTTAGAAATTATAGATGGTCTTGTTCGAATGTAAATCCAGCATATCAAAATAAGTGCGGAAACGATCCAATGGAGTACGATGAGAAATAATAAAACAGTAGGCAGTAGAACAGTTGTTGTTTCTGGAAGTTCGAAGATAAAATCTTCTACGTCTCCCCTTCTTCTGTTTTCAGAAGGTATCGCTAAGAGACTTTGGATATTACAGTACAACACTTGTACACACCCACTTCAGTAGGGCTTACCCTTAGCCTACTGAAACTCTTAGTTACACAACTCAGTGAAACGAATACAACAATGTTCCTGAAAAGACTCTTTTCAGTTTACAAACTCTTCTCAATGATATAGTAAAATGTTTAGCTTGAAGAGGTTTTCGAAACAGCTGCAGCACAAAGTGATCTCAGAAGATCGGATATGAATAATAAAGCGTGTGCTGCTTTTCTGTATGTTGAGCTAGAAGATAAGTAGTTGATGAAAGCTCAAAACTCACGTTGGAATAATCGTTGCGTTGATAATGATAATAACAATGTTTTTCTATAAAGGATTGATATTCTTATATATAGAAAGCTTGAGTCCAACGTAAACAAAACGGCTTCTTTTGACTTCTGATAGAATCAGCTTTATCACCTAAAAAGGGTCATGCAGAAAGTTTTCAGAATAATCAGTCTTTAATTTATACCAAAACTGGTAAGACGTAATGAATGACTTTGTACAACATAAATGGTGCAATTAATGTTAGTACTAGGTAAAGTAACGGTAACATTTAAGATTGTAACGATCAAGTAAAAGACGTTAAGTTACTTCTGCTTAAGCTAAGTTCTGCTTATAAAGCTACGTTCTGCTTCTGGTTTTTCTAAGCTGATAAGTACTTGAAGAGTACTGCTTTTGTTAACGCGATACGAGATATTCTGCTTTTATATAGTCTTCTGGTTTTAGCTATCGCAACCTACTGGTTTTGACTCTCATCACCACAATTAAATCTAACAATTTTTCCCTTTGCGGTGATGCCAAAACCTAGATGTTAGTATCGAAGAATATGCAAGTAGATAGCAAATAAGATAATCGATAAACAAACAACAGTAAAACAGAGTTCAAAAGAATTTAATCATCAGTTCCAATGTCTCTGAACATTGTTTCCTCATCCTGAGGATCTTGGTTTCTGAAGGAGGATTCTGCATGATGTCCTCCAGATCTGCCTTCTTCTCTGCCTTCTGCTTCCCCCTTTTTGGCATCATTGGGTTGAACACGAGTGAGTAAGTCAACCACTCGGCCAGTAAGAGTAAGAATGCCATTATTCAGCATATCCAGAAATGGTGACTGATTCGAAACTCGTTCATTTAGATCAAGAATAAATTGAGATTGAGACTCAATCTTGGCATCAATAGTTACAAGTTTCGAGCCCAAGGCTTCTACTTTGATGGAGACTGATTGAATAGCCGAATCATGATCAGAGACAGTTTTAATGATGTCGGTTTGACCAAGAAAGATGATGGCGTGACTTGAGACAACATTTTGTCTGAAAAGGCTGGTTTCGACATGCAGTTTGGCCAATGATTCTGCCGTGCGAGTGACTTCTTTTGAGATGCGGTCACGGAAGAATTTGGTGGCACTAACCTCACCAGCACGTTCAAAAGACAACTGTTTGACAATCTCTGACAGATTATCAAGATTTCTCCTCAAAATATCTATCTCGAATTCAAGATCAAACGTTATTTCTGCTGGGGACGATGTCCTTTTGAGCATAGGCTGTCTGATCTCTGCGAGACGATCGTTGTGAGCAGGAGAATCAGCATAATGGATAATCAAAGCAGTAGAAGGGGCATCTTCTGGTTGAGCAATAGAAGGAGTAGTAGTCTATTCTGCAGAAGTGCCTCCAACAGTAGTTGGTTCAGAAGCTGCACTCTCATCTGGTTGGGTAGCTTCCGTGGCTTCCAGTTGCTCAGCGGTTGGAATAGATTCAGATTGAACATTCAAAATAACTTCCAGTTGTTCAGCGGTTGGAATACCTCCAGATTTGGCAGTGATTTAGATGGAGCATCATCTGATTCTGCCATGGGTGGGTCTGCTGGTCGAGCTTCTAGTTGGACCACATCATCAGCCTGATATGCTTCTGGTGCAGCAGAGACAGTAAGAACAATAGATTGAATGACTTCATAAACTGAAGCCAATTCTCGAACACAGATCAAATAGGAGAACATTGGCAGCATCGGCCATTGTTACAAAAGAAGCATTCTGTTCAGAAGCGTGAGGAAAACCAGTAGCTTTCCTCACAACCATATCCTTCATGATTCTGAACAAGAATCGACTCCAGTCCACCTTAAAGTCAGAAGTGATAGCTACCATCACTCTTACCTTCTCCTTGGTCAGTTTATCAAACGTACCAGCTTTGACCAGAAGTGCCTTTGCCACGATATCGGCAAGCACTTGATATTCTATTTTCATAAGCTTCTTGAAGCAAGAAGAAAGAGTTCCTCTCCAAAAGCGGAGAAGAAGGAAAGAGCAGTGGACATTTTCTTCTTAGAAATATCAGAAAAGTCAGAGAAACCTGAGCATGGGAGAAAGAAAGTCGATCCCAATAGTGCATCATCAATGGAGATAGATGCACCTCCCTGGGAATAAATGATTTTCCCTTCCTCGACGGTTGCTTTGGCGTAGAAATCCAAGAGAGTAGTCTTGTATATGATAGCAGGTGCTTCCAAAAACCTTCGGAGACAAGATTTTTCAATTGCTTTGAACATCTTAACAAGATTCTCGTCTTTGATGGTCAGAATCGATGTAAAGTTGACTTGATAAGCATTTAAGTGTAAGCTCCAGCCATTTCTGTAAACAAAAAGAATTCGGAGTAGATTCTGTAGTAGATGAGTGCGAGAGAAAGCAGTAGCTAGTAAGCAAAAGTCTGAAATCGTAAAAAGTGAAATGAGATCGAAAAGGCAAGTTAATAATCGAAATTTACAGCTGTCAGAAAAACATAAGGACACGTGTCGGTATGTTTGCGGTTGAGTTTTTGAAAAGTTAAAAGTAGAGTGTCAATTACGCCAAAGTTTTAAAATAGAATGAAAGAGACGAGCTGTCCAAGCGGTTACTAAAAAATCAGAAGAGAATTTGTCGTCTTATGATAATATGTACTGGAAGTCATAAAGTACTAAAATATATTCAGCACCTTGATGAAAACCTGTAGACACATTGTTTTATCGAAAAAACAAACCTCCTTCTGCTTCTGATAAAGCATGGAAATAATAGTCAGAATAAAAAAAGGTTCCCCCTTAATTAATGCAACTAATAAATGCGAAGATACGAGATCTGAGGGAAAGACAGGTGACTCTTGATATTCGTGCATGAGATGAACAGTCAAGTGGCTCTTTAGCTTCCCCGAGGCTTACTATAAATACCTGCAAGCTCACAAACTAAGTCATTTACACAAATAACAAAACAAAACAAATGGATGATGCAACTATTCTCTCGGAGTCTTCTCCAGAGTCTGATTCAGCAGATGAGTTACAAAGGCAACTTCCAGCTTCTAGTAAGATGATATCTGAAGACATCCTTTCCAAGATATGAAGACTTGGAAGAAATATCTCGATCTATAATTTGAGTATTTTCTTGACAGTCTGAGGAATCATCCCGTTCAAAAACCATGATCATGCAAAGAGAGGGGGATGATTCCAGTAGCTCCTAGTTAGGTTCCTGCTGAAGTTCTCAGTACTGCTGAAATCAATCAATGTAATAAATTAGATAATGTAATGCGTCTGAATTTATGAATGAAATATTCCATTTTGTCATATCTCTTGTTTATCTACTGCTTTTACTTAACGCATATAAATAAAAGGAAAGAGTAAGAAAAACCCAGTCTGAGTAAGTCAAAAAACGTTTCAATTGACTTGAGCCTCTTCATCTTCTTCATTATTAAATGTAGCATGTCTATAAGTAAGATAAAAAAAATTAGATTACAACAATTCAATATGTCTAGTTCAAGCAATTCATATGCTTGCAGCAATACTCATAACTTAGTTACACAAAGGACACTTCCTCATCTGGAAACTCTGATGAAAACCATTGAAGAATACGTCTGGATGAAGGTCATGTCTTCATGGTTTAAGATGCAAGATCTCCCGAACATGCATCGAAATGGTTTGACTCCTACCGCCGCACAAAGAGCAACAACAAGAAAATACAAACAGCAGTTTGACGTTAATCATATTACCGAGCTTGCTACTGATCAAGTTCTGCTACATGTGATTCTATGGAAAGAATGACATCAGCTAGAGAAGATCTCTAGTGCAGAATCCTTCACAATGATTCGAATCCATGAATTGAGTAATTGGATTACCGAGTGGCAAGATTCTGTAGAAACTGAATTGTCTCGTGTAACATGGTTTCGATTTTATTCGCAATGAAATATCTGTAGTTGCAGTATGTTGTCTCTTTAATTTTCAAACAAACTAACGTTAGTTGAATAACATATAACTGATAATAATTAACAAAGTGATAGCAACGATATACTCAAGTTAAATCAATTAAACCAAGTATATTACGAAAATAAGAAAACTTATTCTCAGGCAAAGGTTTAGTAAAGATATCTACTGCTTGTTGATCAGTATAGACATATTCCAGACGAATGTCTTTCTTCTGCACATGATCTCTAATAAAATGATGTCTGATGTCAATGTGCTTCGTTTTGGAATGAAGTACTGGATTATGCGTAATTGCAATAGCACTGGTATTGTCACATAATATAGGTGATTCAGAGGCTTGAACTCCATAGTCTTTAAGTTTTGTTGCATCCACAGTATTTGAGAACAGTAGCTTCCAGCACCAAGGTATTCTACTTCTGCAGTAGACGTAGCTATGGAAGTCTGCTTTTTAATGAACCAGGAGATCAACCTATCACCAAGAAATTGACAAAAAACCACTTGTGCTTTTTCTATCCAGTTTGCAACCTGCATAGTCAGCATCTGAATATCCAATAAGATTGAAAGAAGAATCGTTGGTATACCATAGGTCGACATTTTGAGTACCCTTTAAGTATTTCAGAATACGTTTAGCAGCAATGTAATGTGATTGCTTAGGGTTAGATTGAAATCTTGCACAAATACAAACATCAAACATAATATCAGGTCTACTAGCAGTAAGATATAACAATGAACCAATTAGAACATGACACTGAGTTACCTCTACTGAAATTCCATTTTCATCCTTATCAAGTTTAGTAGATGAGCTCATTGGAGTGGAAGCAGCAGAGCATGTTTCCATGTCAAACTTTTTCAGTAGTTCCTAAGTATACTTAGCCTGATTTATGAAGATTCCAATATCAAGTTGCTTAATCTGCAGTCTTAGGAAGAATGTTAATTCTCCCATCATGCTCATTTCAAATTATTCATGCATTAATTTAGTCCTTTTGAACCCACATTTGTACAATTCTAGGTGACCTTGTACTTCGGATATCTAGAGAGGTGTGTGCAACGGAAGGTCTGTTATTTCTAACAGAATGCATCTTAGAATGTTGTTATTCCCTTCTGTTTTTGTTGTCTGGCCTGTATCTCTTCTGAACAGGTCTAGAATTATAGTACTGGTTGTTTCTAACCTTCATAGAGGGTTGTCCTCCTGAGTTGAATCCTCTACTGGATCCAGAACTCTGGTGGACTCTTCTCTTAGGTTCAACATAACCCAGACCATAATGATTTCTTCTGTTCGTCTGATCTACAGACCTTTCAACTCGAACAGTTGGTACTACTGGTTCATATACCACACTGGATTTAACAAAATGAATGTATTTCTCTTTGCTTATTTCCAGTTCTGGCTTAGTACTTGTTTCAGAAGTGCTTTCACTATTGCTGAATCCGAGACCACTCCTGTCTCCAGATTGCTTCTGCAATTCTTGCATCCTCTCTAATGAAACAGAAGACTTGTTCCATGCATGTACTAGAACTGATAGCTTCTGATTATCAGATCTCATAATCTGATAATCTGCATTTACTCTGTCATTCTCAGTCTTCAACTTACTTATCTCAACTTTTAGATCATCACAGCTGTTTTCTTGCAAGCAAGTAAACTTACTGATTTGATCATTTAAGTTTTGATTTTCAGTCTTAACTTTATCGAATGATTGAGAAAGTCTTGAGTACTCTTCTACCATGCCATGCAGTGCATTAACCAAATCAATTCGTGTAAATTCATTAGAGTCAAAGTCAAATACCTCTCCAGATGTCGAGGTTGATTCAGGTGTCTGCCATGAGACATTTGATCTCTTCTGCGTCGCTATCACTGGAATGACTTTCTGAGTCAAAAGACTCAGAACTAGAATCCACCCATTTTGTCTTGCTTTCTTCTGCAATCATCGCTTTGCTGTCTCTTTTGGATTTTTTGTCATTCCTCCTGTATTTCTTTTTCTTTTGATCATCCTTCTTTGGCTTAGGGCAATCAGCGAAGAAATGCCCAACTTTTCCACAGTTGAAACATGCCATGTCACCAGGTGGTGAATCCTTCTTAAAGTTTCGGTTAGGACCCTGGTAAGCTCGATGATTCTTCTTCATGAATCTGGAAAACTTCTTCACAAATAGAGACATTGCATCGTTGCTGATATGTTCATCAGTCTTTTCAGATGTGCTTTCAATGGCAGTAGTAGCTGATGCACTTTGAACAACTGCAGCGGTAGTAGTAGTAGTAAGAGCCTTGGTAGGTGGATTTGATGAGGGCTCTTCTCCACTTCTCACTTCGAGTTCAAACCCATAGGCTTTTAAGTCTGCAAACAAGTCATGTAGTTCTAACTTGTTCAGATCTTTAGATACTCTCATAGTCATAGTTTTTACATCCTATTATTTGGGTAAAGCTCTCATAACTTTGAGTGATATTTCTCTGTTGCCAATATTCTTTCCCCAGAGCTGCTAGCTCATTAACTAAGCTGTTGAAACGTTCATCAAGCTCATTCAGAGTTTCTCCAACTTTCATTTTGAGATTTTCAAATTTCTGCATTGCTACAGACAACTTATTCTCCTTTGTCTGTTTATTTCTTTCACAGATTTGGATGAGTTTTTTCCAAATCTCTTTTGCAGTAGAACACATCTTGATCTTGCTGAAGGTGTTCTTATCAAGTGTTTTGTAAAGTATGTCCTTCGCAACATTGTCTAGATTGGCTTTCTTTTTATCCTCGCCTGTCCATTCACTTCTGTGCTTCTCAACCATCTGAGGTACTCCCTCAGTAACAGCAATAGCAGTGTTAGGCTTTAAATCTTCAGTGGACCATCTGTGATGAAAAACCACATGTTATCGTCTTGAGCTGCAAGATGAGCTTGCATACGGATCTTCCAGTCATCGAAATCTTCTTTTGAAAACATGGGTACTTTGCTGAAGTGTGCCACATCTGTTGTAAATATGTAGAACAAGAAAAATCTGCTCTGATACCACTTGTTGGGGATTGATAAGGAGTTTAGATGGGGTGAATAAACTCTTTCCTTTGTTTGATGATTTTGCAAAGGGTGCTAAAATCCTGTTAGAGATTATAGATGTTCTTGTTCGAATGTAAATCCAGCATATCACAATAAGTGCGGAAACGATCCAATGGAGTACGATGAGAAATAATAAAACAGTAGGCAGTAGAACAGTGGTTGTTTCTGAAAGTTCGAAGATAAAATCTTCTACGTCTCCTCTTATTCTGTTTCCAGAAGGTATCACTAAGAGACTTTGGATATTACGGTACAACACTTGTACACACCCACTTCAGTAGGGCTTAGCCTTAGCCTACTGAAACTCTTAGTTACACAACTCAGTAAAACGAATACAACAAAGTTCTGGAAAAGACTCTTTTCAATTTACAAACTCTTCTCAATGATATAGTAAAATGTTTAGCTTGAAGAGATTTTCGAAACAACAGCAGCACAAAGTGATCTAAGAAGATCGGATATGAATAATAAAGCGTGTGCTGCTTTTCTTTATGTTGAGCTAGAAGATAAGTAGTTGATGAAAGCTCAAAACTCACGTTGGAATAATCGTTGCGTTGATAATGATAATAACAATGTTTTTCTATAAAGGATTGATCTTCTTATATATAGAAAGCTTGAGTCCAACGTAAACAAAACGGCTTCTTTTGACTTTTGATAAAATCAGCTTTATCACCTAAAAAGGGTCCTGCATAAAGCTTTCAGAATAATAAGTCTTTACTTTATACCAAAAATGGTAAGGCGTAATAAATGACTTTGTACATCATTAATGGTGCAATTAATTTTAGTACTAGGTAAATTAACGGTAACATTTAAGATTGTAACGATCCAGTAAAAGACGTTAAGTTACTTCTGCTTAAGCTAAGTTCTGCTTATAAAGCTACGTTCTGCTTCTGGTTTTCTAAGCTGATAAGTACTCGAAGAGTAATGTTTTTGTTAACGCGATACGAGAGCTTCTGCTTTTATATAGTCTTCTAGTTTTAGCTATCGCGACCTACTGGTTTTGACTCTCATCACCACAATTAAATCTAACAGCCTCCATTATTCTTTTGACATTGAGATATTCACTCATTTTCTTTAAAGGGCTTTTTTGTCATTTTAGAGGAGTTGTATACATTGTTCAACTAGAATATTATAAAACTAAACAACACAATCGAGCTTATACAGAAGATTAAATAATATATTTTGAGATTTAAACTTTGAACTTCATGTTTACCTTATATTACATTGAGATCGATATCAAAATTATTCTTTTAGCTTATATATATTTACTCCCCTCAATGTTGGAAATATCGTTTTACAAGAATAACAAATGAGAAATTGCGTCATAAAATTCTCATTGCTCAAAATATTTGATCATAAGATCCAAATTATTTCCAACATATCTTCAAGAGATTTACTCTAATGCATTTGTCGGCATAACATATTATCAGTTGACATAACATATACAACATATATTTCATATATACCCAAAATATGACACATTTAATATCAAAATCAATGGTTTTAATAGTTGATTGGAGGCACAATAAATCAACTAAACCAATGTATTTATAATCATAAAATTGATATTTACATTCTCTTTTTTAATCAAGCTTGTCTTGATTATATATTCTAGAAATTTTTCTCAAAACATATTTTCGCAAACATCAAGTTGCGATTCGTAGACCCACATTATTTATTCATTCTAGATAATACGGGATTTTTGCTAACTTGAGCTTATGGTAGTGATATCAAATTTAATAAGCCATAAATAAGAATTCATAAATATTTTTGGATATCTGATTCAAAAATCTTCATGTTAATCAATGCAGAACTTTTGGATTCTTCATTTACATGTTGTGTACTATCAATAGTTTGTCAATTATTTATATAATTTGAATGCTCAACCTAATCGATTATGATAAACACTAAAAATATTTGTATCAATGATACGTTTAGAGAGTATTAGCTCTTCTAGAACTATTGATTTGTAATATATTATTTATATCAAATCAATATTGGCATTGGATTCACAAATTCATATACGTCAATGTTTATTATTATTTTATTATATAAAGTGTATCATCTTTTTTTCATCGTCAATCAAACTATCTTCTTGATCTCCCACATATTCATATCAACATAAGATGAAAAATATAATTTGGGTAGACATCAATGGCCTCCACAAACTCTATATCGTGATCGATAAATATCAATAAAAACTTTTCACGTACTTCATGTACGATATCGTATAAATAGTGATATGAGATACCAATGTACAATACTTGATTAAGATGTATATCTCAATATTTTGTGCCAATTTTATAATTCATATCTCATTCTTGATATTATATTATTCTTTGAACAACAAATCAAAAACATTATATCAAGTGTGTTCATTGTCACTATCACATTCTTCTTATAGAATGAATCATTTTAATTGGACAATTTTGAATAATTTTTTTATTTTATTTCTGTTTGAATAAACAAAATAGTATAACGAAGATATTGGAATAGAGAAATTGACCGTACGTTTTCAAATTCTTACATGTACTAAGTAGATTTTTTTACCTTAAATAATGAAAATTGGTCTCTTATAAATGCCATTCAACATTAGATTTTTCAGTTCCTACATTTGCAAAACATATAAAACAACAATATCTAATTAAATAATTTATCATTCATTAGCACTTTAAAATAAAGACTATTTTTAATAAAAAAAAGTAATTTCGAAATTATTCAAAATTTATATCCCCACAAAAAATTTAATCAAAATATAGGAAATAAAGATCTAACAACTCAACATGTTTTTTAAAAAAAATTCCAAATTAGAAAATTATCACAAAATTGCATAATAAATTAATGTAATATCTCTTGTAATATATTGATAGAACATATTCACAAAATTTATAAATTATTTATGTGAATCGAAATAAATACAAGCCAGAATTTTTCAAAACGAAATTACCATAAATATAAAATGCATTATATATAAATATATCACACTAAGAACATTTAATCGTTGTACATCTAGAGAAACGAAGCCAAAGCTACATTAAATTTTCACATACAATGTCCGAGATAAAAATATAACCCATTTTTGGAAAACTACCGACAATTGAATAAAACCAAAAAGAAATTACTATAATCAAAGGTTGAAAGAATCTACATCCATCTATCAAAAAAGATGACAATCTATGTATATATATTAATATATCTCAAAGTTGTTAGAGTAGATGTCCTGTAAGCCAACTGTTAGCTAGAGAATTTATTCACTCAAGTGTAATAAGCAATTTTTTAGTTTAATATAATTTAACTTTTTATGCTTTCATTTCATTTTGTCTGTATACCCATGCGATCAGCATATATAAAGTTCTTGATTATATTTTAATACAAATGAATCGTAATTTGATCTTGAAACTCATTTGTAAACACTGTATATTCTAAAGTCGTTCCTAGTCGATTCAGCCATCTAAAATAAGGATAAATGCCGCTTGAGCTTGAGACTAGCATCTGTAATGTTGTGTACCATATTTCATAGTAAAGGCATAGAGATGTCCAATCATGCAGATGGGTAATCATACGATGATCGTATCGAACAACCCTCCATCGGAATTTCCAAGTGGTTATCATTCATTGAGAGAAAAAGTCTGTGGTTGTAATTGTCTACCATTAGTCCTTACGACCCGAGACAACACTGATGTTATACACACTAGGATTATGCTTTGACCCATTTACCGACTCTGCGAGGGTCACAAGGTGGTGAAGTTGGGTGCAATTGCGAAGTGTGTAGGAGTCAATGCATTGTAGTCGGGAATTCACCGATCATCTATGAGTGTGAATATCCTATGTGATCCAACGAAATATTAGTGCATGAAATCTCTGGCCAGAGTGTGAGATGTACATGAGGGAAAAATTTCTCTAGTTGTGCATGCAATGACAATATCAATATTTCATGATTATATCATATAGCTATCGAATCTAATATGCAACCCTCGATGAACCAATGATTGCAGATTCGATTGGGATATATGAGATGAAGGGATCGTACTGTGTGCTAATCATAACCGATTAGTTATTGCAGACACTATCAGTGATACCTAGGAAATCATGAGACGATGCTACTAGACGCTCTTATCATGATTCAATTCATGGGTTTAATCAGAAAATTATTTCCGACATTATCATGATCAAATGTTGTGTATGGAATGAAGAAAATTAGGGTAAACCCGAATAAAGAAACATTTCATGAATTACAAAGTGTTGTGAACCCACAGCTAGCTGTATCCCTGAACCATTGAGAGTCACACAAGCACTGGATCAATTGTTCCCGTTGAGAGAATAAATTCAAGTAGTTGAATTTATTTAAAATTACAAGATAGTAAATTCAAAGAGCTGAATTTATGATAATCAAAATTTGGAGAAAATAAATTCAAGGAGTTAAATTTATGATAATTAAAATTAGGAGAGAATAAATTTAAGGAGTTGGATTTATAAAATTTGAGAATTTAAATTATTAAGCTCAAAAGTTTAGTTTATTAAATATTAAATTAAATGTAGTGGGAAATATGCTTAATGAGCTTGTAGGAATACAAGTTCAACATTCTAAATAATTAAAGTTATTAACGGACTTTGATATAATTAATTAAACTAGTTGAGTAATCCAATTAATTAATCATGTCAATTAATGTTAATTATATAATCTAAATCTACAATTAAGGCAATTCGGTTGATGCTATTGTTTTAAGGTAATGAGGCCATAACCCTAACCTCCAAGGTTCTCAAAATTTTCGAAATTCCTGTGTAGTTTTTTTTCTCTCAAAATTCAACCAACCCCGAGACAACAAGTTCTTGAGCCTGTCTTTTGATTTTGCTCTCGTACGTTAAAAGCTGTTCAAAATTTCTAATACAATTTTGAAGAAGCATGAATATTCTAGTGGTGGACTAGATTAGCAGATTCGAAGAAAGAAGATTTTCAAGAAAGTTCGTAGGAAAATATAACAAGAGCTATATACACTAATACATGAGTAATTGGTTGCCAAGTGACAATTCACTAAGGTAAAATTAAAACTCCCTACATATGTTCTTATCTTTTAAATCATACGAGTGTCCAAAAGTTTTGAACGTCAAAATAAAATTTTAAAAACCTTCGCGGCATTTTTAGGCACGAGTAAATCTTAACACCTTGGAAAATCACTTGGAGGCGGCACTAAGCATTGAAACGGCTCTTTCCCACTTTTAACAACAAACCCCATCGCTAAACCCCATGATGTATGTTCCTCAAGATGGCAATGTATGAACCAAACTCCTGGATTATCCGCAACTAGCCGAATAGCCGCCCATCCACCCATGGGAACGCCCACCGTGTTCCTCTCTGGTGGATCCACCAGATTGTAACCCTTAGGATCTTTTGTCGCATCAAAATTCCCGAACCCTCTTCCCACGATGAAGAAGTTATGGCCATGAACATGTATCGGATGGTTCTCCGGATTCAAGAAGTTTGTGTCTTGTAGCACGATTTCTAGTCTCGTGCCGAAGGGAACCTGCAGCACTTTAGTCCCGAACTCCGTGTTCATGTTTTCTGTTACAGGGTTTACTCCGGTGTAGTTAAAAACATAGGGTGGCTTTTCGGGGAAGTCGGAAGAGATCCCGTCCTTGAGGTTCCGGTAATGTGATTCGAGAATCGACATCGAAGGACGAACAAAAGATTGGTTGTTCATCGAGGCGTAGAACTTCTTGTTTAGATACCCTTTACAGGTTTCATTAACCGGGCAATCTTGAAGATTCAAGCTGATCGTCATGACGGCACGTTTGTCGGTCTTTTTCGGCACATTGCATGGGTAAACAGATGATCCGAGGCTTCTGAGCTTGTCCGAAAACTGTGTGGCGAATGAGGTATCTTTCATTTCTGGGAGATTGCTAGGCAAAGTGTAGTGAGATGGAATTGCCGGAGGCTTCTTTGTTTCAAGATTAGAGTTAGCTTTGTATTTCAAGAAACCAATTGTTGTTGAGTTATCAAATGGGAAAACTGAGGTAAGATAAGGTCTAGCCGCCATGACAAACACGCCGGATGCATCGGGGACTTGATCGGCGGTTAGCAACACGGTGGTGGTTTGCCCGGGAGTGATCATTATGGCGGACGTGGTGAACGGTTTCGTGTAAACGGCGTCGATTTCCACCACCGTTAAGCTGTGACTCGCCACCGCGAAGAAGAGTTCATCGTTTAACGCCGCGTTTATTATCCTTAGCATGTAGGTTTTCCCGTGTTCAACGGTCTGTATGAATGTATCTGTGATGCACAATTCCAATGTAACATGTGAGGATAAATGTAGATCATGGATGATAGAAATGTTTTGCTAAAAAAAACCAATTTTGTTAATTTAAATAAATAAAATATTACCTTAAAATAATAGATATTACTATATAAATTATAATAACTATATCTAAGCAATATATGTAGGTGATCCATTTGAACTCCAAACCAAAAGTGTTGACGTAATAATTTGAGCACCTTGCTGCATCTTGTATAATCGACACTAGTGAATAAAGTATGCATAATATGTACACAAAATCAATTATATTTTTTTTGGCAATATATATTTTATCATAAAAATATTTGTTCGTTTTTTTTGTGATTTTAATAATTTGTTTTGTTAAACTCTGTATTAGTCTTCTTTTTTGCAATTTTAGTCTTTTTCATCGAAAGTACTGATGTGACATTTCACATGTAAGCACCATGCCATTGTCATGTACGTAGGATAAAATGACAAAATTGCGAAAATAACAAATTAGATGGCGGATCAAGAATGAAATTTGGTAATAGAGATGACCAAAATAGCAGATAGATGAATATACATGATCAATATTCCAGTTTTCTCAAATATTTATTACTAGATAATACCCTCTAATTGTTTTCCAATATTAATAAAAATATAGTATAAAAAATTTTTAAAAAAACAATTATATATAAAATATTTTGTGTGCTCGTTATTATATATGTTTACCTTTGGCGGAGCAAGGGTACAAGGGCCCTGGTAGACCATTGATTGTGTAGGCATCCGAAGAATTAGGTCCACCACCGTACAACATCATCTCGTTCTCAACTGCATCGATATCTCCATTCCACCATTCACCTGTACAAGTCCAGCACACACAAATTTATGATGAAACCCGAGTTTTTAAAATGATTTTTAAGCGAAGAAAATGAATGATTTTTATTATTATTTTTTTTACCGAAAATGATGGGGATGTCGAGTTGAATTGGTGTTGGAAAAGGGAGAGGCATGCGTGGTGCGGGGCGAATGATGAAAGCGCCGTGAACAGAAGCACGTTGCCACGAGAAGTGTGCGTGCCACCAAAGGGTTCCTCTTTGGTTGATCACAGTGAAGTTGTATGTGTAAGTGCTGCCTGCGCCGATGGGGCACTGGGTTATGTACGCTGGTCCATCGGCCCACCCTGTTCTCAGCTGCCGAACCCCGTGCCTGTTGCAGTAATCATAAGGCCCGGCAGGCTTTCTAACTCATGCAAATACCACTTGCATGATGCTATGTGCTATCTCGTTCAGGGAATTTGCCAAAATCATCTTGTGATCTAGCGTGTTTTACTGTTGGTCTAAGTGCTAAAATCTTGGTCTTAATCAAGAATAGTCGGGTCGTTTAGCTCATAGCAGCGTAGCTCATTAGCTGCCTAACTCCAAGTTGATTTTTTTTTTCTTTAATCATTTTTCAGATAGTGTCAAAAGGCCGAAAGTTTTATCGATATAGGTTTTGGTTCATCGAGTATTCAAAGTTTAGTTTGTACATATTAAATTTTAGATTTTGATCATTTTGATCCAATTGCTGACGTGACACCAAATATGGTGATCTGTTTGTGTGTATCAAAAAATGTTGACAGGTTAAATCAATAATTGGAAAAAAATATCCCTAAATAAAAATTTATTGTACCAAAATAATATCCTTTTTTAACAATTATTCCATTTCTTGGATCGCCCGCCGCAAAGTACGATAGAGAAGTTTTGTTTATTTTGTAACGTTGAATGGTACTTTGGAAGATTTTGTTTTTTCTAAAAAAAAATCAAGAAGCAAAAATGTTCAAATTAATGATGTATTTTTATCCCATTTATATAAGAGTCGGTCTTTTGTGAGACAGTCTCACGAATCTTTATCTGTGAAATGGGTCAATCCTATTGATATTCACAATAAAAAATAATACTCTTACCATAAAAAATAATACTTTTTCATAGATGACCCAAATAAGATATCTGTCTCACAAAATACGACTCGTGAGACCGTCGCACACATGTTTTTGCCTTTATATAATATGCTAATTAATAATCATGACAAGCATCGATGATAATGCTCCATTTTCGACTACTTGTCTTTGAATACAACATAGTTAAAAATAGTACAAATAATACCAAAAAAAAAAAAAAAAGCCAATCAGTTTTGTATGAATTATATCGAATCATCAATTGTACACTATTTTTATAAATTTCAATTATAAATGACAGAATGATTCTTTTACACCAAACTTTATGTTAGAATAAGTAAAGCCTAAATAATGATGTTAGGGAGACAAATCTGCCGCAAATAATATATTTCTAGTTGACATGCCAAAGACAGACGAATAATAATTAAAACAAATTATATATATTCATGATTAGTAAATTTAAATTTAATAATTATTTTCGAAATGGGAACTTGATTAACTGCTCATTATTTAAATAAAATAAATGGATTAATCATGTTTAATTTTTATAATATATGCAATTAATTAACGTAACTCACCAATGGATTGTAGTGTTTGGGGCAACTTTGTTAGTGACTTTAATTTGGACATTATCCCCTTCATTCACAGCAATAGTCGGCCCTGGATACTTCCCGTTGATCGTCAACACTGGCTTCCTGGTACAAAGTCTTGTTACAGTTTTCCATTCAACCTGCAGCAATTTTAATTTAGTTCATCAATTTGCATGATAATGCTCGAAAATAGTCCGATTTTCTTTATTTTTCAATCAAAAATCGTAAGGTGTACACATGCGTGAACACGGATATATATCCGAGTTCGGGATCATTTTAGCAGGAAAAAACATACATCATAATGCATATGCACGACTACGATTCGTTCGTAAGTGGTCTGTATACCTGTAAATTAAATTGCATGTAAATATATTTTTGGAAAACTGAATATAAGTAATAACTTACATTGAATTGAAAATGCTTTGTTGTGGATGAAGAAGGCACAGCTAATGCTAGTATGAAAGTGGTCACTAACAAATTATTAAGTTGGCAAAATCTCTCCATTTATCCAACAAAATTGACGCTAAATATCAAGAAATTGTGAATTGAGAACCTGAAATTTAAAATCTCTCTTTCTATTATCCCATTTCAACCCAAGGCCATATTTATAGATCAGGCAGCCTTCAATTTTCTTTTTTCTTTAATAGAAAAAGTTCTCATTGTCTCTTGGAACTTTGTGGCTCAAGAGTTAGCTGTGAGTAGTGACTGGCCTTCAATTTTATTTTATTTTATTTTAAAAAAATATCATATAATTTGGATGCTACTTAAAGTTTTCCAAGAAAAATAAAATATGTTCAATGCCAATTTAAAAGTTGTATTTCTTCCTAAATGTGTCATTTTCTATATTAATTAGGGTATCCCTCGTCAACATGCATGCATATTCCCATATATATATATATATATATATATATATATATATAGTTTTGATATGCTACACATTTATCGTGCAGCTTTATATGAGCACATATATATGAGGTGACATCCATATATTTGATGTGATAAAAACAGAGAAAAATTGTACATCCAATGGGTGTATGTCACTTCATCGGTACTCACATAAGTGTGCATATATGGTGGGTCTGAAGCATATCAAAACTGTGTATGTATATATATTGTGTGTGTGTGTCTGTGTATGTGAGAGAGAGAGAGAGGAGACATTGCATTTTTGGTCCACGTATATTTATCTTTTTTCGAATTCGGTCATCCATTTTGTCAAAATTCAGTTTGAATTTGCTAATTATGATCTTTTTTTTTTTTTTTGTATTTTGGTGTTTTTTGACATCGATACAAAGCTAATTTGACGTCAAAGTCTGTACACATCAGCATTCTTGATTTAAAAAATACCAAAAAATGGAAAGATTAATTACTAAAACTTGAATCCGACAACATAAATAACTTAAATCTCAAATAAACAAATATATAAGATCAAAAATACAATTTTACATGTATATTTACGGATATATAAACCACTAAATTGTGGGTAAGTAGTCGGCATTGGTTACTGAAATCACAAATTTGGTGGGTTGTTGTGAGTAAAATTGGATCATATGTTAAAAGTGTGACATATAAGCTTAGTGCGCGTGCCTGTATCATTTTTTCCTTTATCTGTTCTCCATGCTCCTTTTATTATTACATGCATGAGTTATATATGTTTATAATATTTTTATGTGAATTACACACACACACACATATATGTGTGTGTGATAGATATGTATTATATATGTGTGTGTGTGTGTGTGTAATTCACATAAAAATTATATATATGTGTATATATATATATATGATTTATTTAAATAAGATTTTAAATCGACTATATTTTGGGTTTTTAATTTTTTAATATGGTTTTTTTTTAAAAAATTCTTTTGCATATTAATTTTAGTTTTATTGTTTTAAGAGTCGTTGATTTTTATGGTTTGATTGGTACTCTTTGGAACCTCTAAGGATATTTTTTATTGCATTTTTTTACCGTACGTGGAAAAGCTTATCATTTTATCAAAAATTACATTAGTTATAATAATACAATTTAAATCATTTAAATCAAAGAAAAAATGATCAAGTATCACGTTTCAATCGCTCTCTAGTAGGAGTAATTGTTGCACTCCTAAAATCATCTTACACTAGTTGCACTTCTTTCAATTAATGAGAATCGAACATGTGATCTTAACTCTGATATCATACCTTACCCACTTACAAAAATTTATAGTCGTTACCAACAGTATAACTCTAATATTTTAAACTATACAACAAATTAAACGTCATGTTTCAATCTTTCTCTGATCAAAAATAATTATTGCATGACAAAAATAATTTTTACCTCATTGGACAAAAAAATATAACATTTGAAAATTATATATAAAACTTTAAAATATATTTGTAGTCGACACTTGGTTGGTATGGTTGGTAGGTATATACGTGGACGGGAAATTGTAGTGGTCGATGGAGTTATGTGGAGAGGGATAAAAGAGGATGATAAATACAGAATCTTTATTATTTTTATAAAATAAATAAATGATGGTGGAACACTATATTTTTGTAACATCTTTTGTCACACCAACTTTTGGTCAACCACATTAAAGAGTGTGCAATAGATTGATTGAACAATATATATATTCGTACATATAATTTTGATATGATATATATTTACTATGTTAATTTATATGTCAGTCGCTGATGATATATATATATTTGATATAGTTTTGATATGATATGTATTAGCTATGTTAATGTATATATTAATTGTTGATGTGACATTCATCTAATAAATGTACAAATATTGGTTATAAATGTAGGCTCCTTGATATATCGCAGTTTTACGATATATTATTCTCCTAAAATAATGATAAGATTGTGATCATGAATAAAATATTATATATATTTAAAAGTCATCTACATGTTTATTTTCTATACAAATTTAAATATATCACAATTTTACTAAATAAAATTACTGTAAAATATATGAAAGTTAATATATATAATTTAATATATAAAATTACTGTAAAATATATGAAAGTTAATATATGAAAGTTCTAGCCCCGGTCGCTAGTGTATATATATATATAACTTGAGTTGATGTAAAATATTTAGGAAAAAGCACAAAAATTTTCGATGGATTAATCATGAAACAAGAGAAAATAAAATAACATTTGAAAGTCACCACCAACCAAAATTACAAATTTTCGTGGACTCGGAATTGTCAGTAGAGGAATAGACAAATCGACAAAGATTTTAATGAGGCAAAGAAACGTGTTTTCTCTGCAATGTATTAAATGAGTTATTTGTCAAATCTGACGGAAGTTTGATAGAAGACGGAAGACGGGTTTTAAATGCGTCTTCAAAGACAAGGGGCTCTATAAATAGAGCTCCCCCCTTCATTTTGAAATCATCACTTCTTCGAGTTTTCTCTCATTCTATAGCATTTGAGTGCTTAGTTTTATAATATTTGTGAGGTGTTTTGTTCTCCTGTATTAAGAAAGTGGAATGAGATGAATGATAATGCTGTCGCCAATTTACACTTGGCTATAGCAGACGAAGTACTATAAAGTATCTCCGAGATAAGAACAGTAAAAGTTATTTGGGATACTCTGACAAAGATGTATGAGGTCAAGTCGCTACACAACATGATTTTCCTAAAGAGAATGCTTTATACTCTTCGGATGGCGGAATCCTCATCGATGACCTACCATATCAACACACTAAATACTCTATTTGCCCAACACACTTCCATGGGGCATAAAATAGGAGAAAATGAACGTGCGGAGCTTCTACTTCAAAGTTTACCAGATTCATATGATCAACTTATCATCAACATTACCAACAATATTCTTATGTGCTTTCTAAAATTCGACGATGTCTTAACTGCGGTTCTCGGAGAAGAAAGCCGACGCAAAAATAAGAAAGATAGGTTGGTAACATCGAAGCAGACAGAGGCTTTATCAATGATAAGAGGAAGATTTATGGACCGTGACTCCAGTGGGAGCCAAAGACGGGGTAGATCAAAGTCGAGAAGCAAGAAGAAAAATATATACTGCTTTAAATGTGGCGGTAAATGGCACTTCAAGAAAGAGTGTACGAGTATCGAGAAGAATTCTCAAGGAAATGTGGCCAATACTTCAGGCAGTGGTGAAATATTATTCAGCGAAGCGGCAATAGTTGCAGAAGGCAGACACATATTTTGTGACACATGGATTATGGATTCGGGAGTGACATGGCACATGACGTCTCGGAGAGAATGGTTTGATCATTATGAACCAGTCTCAGAAGGATCTGTATTCATGAAAAATGATCATGCCTTGGAAATCGCTGGGGTCGGTACTATCAAAATTAAAATGTTTGATGGCATCATTCGCACCATACAAGGGGTACGACATGTGAAAGGACTTACGAATAATCTTTTGTCCTTGAGGCAATTGGATGACATCGGGTGCAAAACCCGTATCGAGAATACGATCATGAAAATTGTGAAGGGTGCGCTTGTGGTTATGAAGGCGGAAAAAGTTGCTGCAAATTTGTATGTACTTTTGGGAGAAACACACAAAGAGGCGGAACTAGCTGTTGCATCACTTGGTTCAGGAGAAGAATGAACAGTGTTATGGCATAGAAAGCTCGGGCATATGTCAGAACGAGGGTTGAAAATTCTCTCAGAACGGAAGCTGCTGCCTGGATTTACAAAAGTGTCACTATCCTTTTGTGAGCATTGTGTTACTAGTGAACAACACAGATTAAAGTTTGTCACTTCTACTGCCAAAAGAAAAAGCATAGTGGAGCTGATTCATTCGGATGTTTGGCAAGCACCAGTTGTATCCCTAGGAGGACCGAGATACTTTGTTTCGTTCATTAATGATTTCTCTAGGAGATGTTGGTTGTATCCAATCAAGAAGAAATCAGATGTTTTCCAGATATTCAAAGATTTCAAAGCACGGGTTGGACTCGATTCTGAAAAGAAAATCAAGTGTCTGAGGATTAACAATGGAGGAGAATATACCAGTGAAGAATTTGATGCATATTGTCAACATGAAGACATCAAAAGACAATTCACGACGGCTTACACACCTCAACCGAATGGAGTGGCGGAGCAGATGAATAGAACCTTGTTGGACAGAACAAGAGCTATGTTGAGGACTGCGGGTCTAGACAAGTCATTTTGGGCGGAGACAGTCAAAACCGCTTGTTATATTATCAATCGTTCTCCTTCAGTGGTGATTGATCTGAAGACTCCGATGGAGATGTGGACTGGGAAGCCGAAAGATTATTCTCATTTGCATACATTTAGAAGTCCTGTGTACGTTATTTACAATGAACAAGAAAGATCAGTTGGATTCGAAATACAGAAAATGTATCTTCTAGGGTTATGCTGATGGAGTAAAGGGGTTTCACTTGTGGGATCCTACTGTTCACAAGCTTGTCATCAGCAGTGATTTTATCTTCGAGGAAGATAAAGTAAAATAAGACAAAGACATACTGAATTCAGGAACTACTATATTTCAGGTGGAGAATAAGACAGATGAAAGTAAAAATTCTTGTGAAGCAGTACCAGAGCACGAAGAACAAGAACATGTTGAGTCTGAGGTTTTCAATGTGAGACAGTCAACTCGAGACAGAAGACCACTAGGTTGGCTTTCAGATTATGTCACTGAAAGCAACATTGCATATTGTTTATTATCAGAGGATGGTGAGCCATCGAGTTTCCACGAGGCTACTCAAAGCTCGGATGTATCCTTTTGGATGATAGCAATGCAGGAAGAATTGGAGGCATTAGACAAGAATAAAACTTGGGATCTTGTTTCACTATCACGAGGGAGGAAATCTATTGGAAACAGATGTGTCTATAAGATCAAGCGTGATGACAATAACCAAGTGGAGCGGTATCGTGCTAGATTGGTGGTAAAATGATATACTTAGAAAGAAGACATTGACTTCAATGAGATTTTCTCCTGTGGTTCGGATTACAACAGTCATAGTAGTGTTGGAATTGTGTGCGGTGTTTGACCTACATCTAGAACAGCTAGATGTGAAAACAACATTTTTTCATGGAGATCTTGAAGAAGAAATCTATATGTTCAAGTCAGAAGGTTTTGGGGAAAAAGGCAAAGAGAACTTGGTTTGCAGGTTGAACAAATCTATGTATGATCTCAAACAGACGCCGATGTGTTGGTACAAGATATTTGATTCATATATCATAAGCCTTAGATACAATAGATTGAGTGTAGACCCTTGTACATATTTCAGGAGGTCTGATGATAATTATATTATTTTGTTAATGTGGACGACATGTTGGTAGCAGGCCCCAACAAAGATCAGGTCCAAGGATTGAAGACACAGTTGGCTAAGGAATTTGATATGAATGACTTGAGACCAGCAAACAAGATTCTAGGGATGCAAGTTCAACGAGACAAAAGTAACAGAAAGAATTTACTTTCGCTGAAAAATTATTTGAAGAAAGTCTTGCAACGCTTCAACATGCAAGATAGTAAGCCAATATCGACCCCTCTTCCTGTTAACTTCAAGTTATCCTCCGAGATGTGTCATAGCAGTGAATCAGAGATGATGGAGATGTCTCGAGTACCATATGCATCAGCAGTGGGAAGTTTGATGTTCTCTATGATCTGTACAAGACCGAACATTGCTCAAGCAGTGTGAGCAGTTAGTTGGTATATGGCGAATCCTGGACGAGAGCATTGGAGCACTGTCAAGAGGATCCTTAGATATATTAAGGGTACCTCAAATGCTGCATTATGTTATGGAGGATCGGATTTTACACTCGGGTGATATGTCGATTCAGATTATGCAGGTGATCCTGATAAAAGGAAATTTACTACTGATTATGTGTTTATGCTTGCAGGGGGAGCAGTAAGCTGGGTCTCAAAACGGCAAACCGTTGTGGCATTATCTACAACGGAGGCAGAATACATGGCAGCTACTCAAGCTTGCAAGGAGGCAATATGGATTAAAATGTTATTGGAGGAGATCGGGCACAAACAAGAGAAGGTTTCTTTGTTTTGTGACAGTCAGAGTATCTTGCACATCGCAAGGAATCCAGCCTTTCATTTCAGGACGAAACACATTGGAGTCCAATTTCAATTTGTACGGGAAGTAGTAGAAGAAGGAATTATGGATATGCGGAAGATCCATACAAAAGATAACATAGCCGATTTTCTGACCAAGTCAGTGAACACTGATAAGTTTGAGTGGTGTAGATCCTCAAGTGGCATAGCGGAAACATAAGCAGCAGGGAATGGCAAGATTGAAAGGATGTGTGGAGATGTGTTTGATTATCAATCAAATATCCAAGTGGAAGAAATGTCGGCAGAGGAATAGACAAACCGACAAAGATTTTAATGAGGTAAAGAAACATGTTTTCTTTGCAATGTATTAAATGAGTTATTTGTCAAATTTGGCGGAAGTTTGATAGAAGACGGAAGATGCGTTTTAAAATCGTTTTCACACAGACAAGGGTTCTATAAATAGAGCTCCCCCTTCATTCTGAAATCATCCATTCTTCGAATTTTCTCTCATTCTATTGCATTTGAGTGCTTAGTTCTATAAAATTTGTGAGGTGTTTTGTTATCCTGTATTAAGAGAGTGTGTTCTTTTTGGAAACACAGTGAGTGAGTTGTACACCGTAAATATTATTGTGGAATTCTTTTCATCTTGCCCGTGGTTTTTACCCTAATAATTTTTTCGGGTTTTTCCACGTAAATTTCAGTGTCCATTTTATTCTTTATTTTCACATTTATTATTTCAAATTACCGCACATGTGACCAATAGAAATTCCCTTCCTGGCCGATTCAAGAAGAAAAAACAATTTGTTCTCGTGATCTAGTACATTCATCATCTAATATTCTTACATTCAAAATTGAGATTTTATTAAGCATAATTTTACTTATATAAATTTTTTTAAAAAAAATATTTTTCATGAGCGAGAAAAAATTGTTGAAGTTTTTATGTACCTGATTTCAAAATCCTGGTTACGCGACGGTCCATATACTTTCTTATCGCTTAATAAAATTAATATTCATGTGATATATAAAATAATTATGATTTGTGTTAGAAACGATTTTATTACAAGAATTTTATAATTATATTATGAGATTAAAAAAATTAGTCAAATAATTTTACTATACTTTTGGGTGCATTTGACCATTAGTCTTATTTTATCTTATGATTGGTTTGAGTCTTGTTTAATATTATTTTTTTATTTGACGTTAATCTCTATTTGTGATGTCATATCTTGTCCAAAATATTAAATTAGAGTTAAATTACATAGATTTTACATCTATTATTTTCCCTAAATTGGCTACAAAATAACATCATTTCCTCTCTTTTTCTTACTTAAATTTGCTTCTTCTTCTTTTTACGCTCCTGTTTGTGAAATTAATAATTTGAATCAAGATTCGTAAATCCGCTAAGCAAAATTCCTGTACCTCTTATTATTCAAATCGATTTATTAGTTTTTACCAAACATCCACCAAATTCAGCTTTTTTAATATACAGATTATTTTTTATCACTCATTAAATGATCACTTCTTTATTTTGTTGAGCAAAACGAAGAGAAATTTCAAGGTACACTTTGATCAGCATCTTAAAAGTGTATCTAAAGATGAATATTTAATAATAGACGTGAAATTCTCACGCCACATGTATTGATAAATGTCTCGTTATATAATTTCTTATGATATTACTATAAGTATAACATTTCATTACTCCAAAATCAAAAGCATACCAATAAATATATCATTAGACTCTTACCTCATAAAATAATGATATAATTTTTATATTTAATAGAAAGTAAAATGTAAATAATATTGAGTGAGTTTCATATGAGCCGATCTCACCTATTTATATCCGTTATACGGATTGCACCGGTTCATATTTACGAAGAAAAATAATAATTTTGACATAAAAAATAATTATTTTTCATATATCAGACCAGGTTGGAGATCTGTTGTAAGACAATAAAACGATAGGAGTTTTTATAAGTAATTTTTATCATTGAAAACTGTGGTTATTACATGAATCTATTTGTATAAACCAAGCTCAAAACGAAGGATTGAAAAGCCACAAAAATCTTAACTGTTCGAACACAACCTCATAGATAAAAACGAAAACCAGTCCGCAGTTTTACAAATGGTATTAAAAACATGGATTATTCAAAGAATATTTACATACAAAAAAGGAACAAAAAAAATGGGTTGTGGGATCTTTCCTGGTAAATAAGAACATTTTTAGCAGTAGTCACGACAGAAGTCGGCAGCGCGAGCAAGCTGCTGTAGATTGTGCAATAATACTTAACTTATCTTCCCTGCATCGTTCTCTTTCTGTCTTCTATTCCTTGCATGAAAACGGATATTTTTCGACATCATATTCACTAAATTGTCATCGGTATGTAAATATGCATGACATAAGATTTCTCCTCAGGTGCAAAGATGAAGAAAAGATCAAAGTTCTTGCTCTAGTGCCAAAATGAGAATATACCACAATATATCTTCATTTGAAAGCTGCCGATAACAGAGTCTACATTCTAATTTCATCTATATGGAGACATAAATGCGAATGGAGAGTGAATCTCCAATGATGAGTATCCACGATTTCGGTTCGAGAAACAGGTAATTCACTACCAGCATTTCAATTCAACTATCATGATGGTAGCAGCCTAATACTCAAAACAGATTTTTATCAATGGAATTTTTTGTTAATTCATGATGAAAAATTACAAATGTGAATTTTCGTTTTTTTTATGGGAGTAACAAAGGTGGATTTAAGTTGAGATGGATGGAAAATGGTAAATGCAGTGTACGCAACGAGCAGGCAATGGTATGGTTAAACTTCATTGGCAAAATAAATTTAGCCATATATATTATTTTTAAAAATTAAGGTAATCTTACCAGCTTTCTTGGGGAAGGCTGCGACTATAGAGAGGAAGCTCAAACAGAAATGTTGCTTTGAACCATGATGGCAAATTCCCGTACAAAGCAGGAGGAAGTAAAATGAGAGGACTGCACAAAAAAATGACTTGATGATTATCACTTTAATCACAACATTTTACAGCAAAAGTAGATAAAGAACGGGAACACCAACCTCGTAGTTCTTTTGTAGTGTATGTAAGCAGATACATTTCCATATTTTTTGTCTGCAGATTCCTGTTGATGCAAACTTTCAGTAAAAATGCATGTTCAAACGAGTCATTACAGTTGATTTTAAGTAAACAAACTAAATTAGCAACCTCGAGAAGTGGAAAGCCACTGAGAAAAAGGAGCAGTAAGGTAAGAAATATTGGGCCAAAGATGACTAGCCATTCAGCTTTTTTTAGTACTGGTGTTGCAGCCACAAAAATACCCCACCAGAGAAGTATCTGAGCACAAAATGCATATAATTTTATAAGGTAAAAGAAAATTCCTAGAAAATGAACAGAAAATATCACGTTCATATTTCATTATATTGGCTTGAAGCATCAGAGACTATATCTGAAGTGAACCTCGCCAAAATAGTTCGGGTGACGGGAGTATTTCCAAAGCCCAGCATTGCACCACCTTCCCCTGTTCTCTTGAGCGTTTTTGAATAACAACTTCTGTTGGTCGGCGGTTGCCTCAACAAAAATGCCTATAGACCACATGATCCACCCTGTTATGTCCCGGGCTTGAACTGAAGGATTTTGATCACTTGCATTAACAATTGTAACAGGTAAACTCACAGTCCACACCCAGACAGCCTGCAAAAGAGCAACTAAGGAGATTGACTGGGGAAGACGTTACCATTAGGTACTTTTTTCATATTTGAACAAGCAACGGAACCTGGAAAATCCAAAAAACTGCCAATTTTCCCAAATTAGTGCGCATTTCATCAAAACGTCGATCCTCTCCCCAGTGGAGTATCCTAAGACAAATAATCACAATATTGAATTCAGAATAAAGGTAAGAAATAACAAGAAAGAAACATTTCTGGTCTGGCAAGGACAAGAAAATACGTGCTGTGGCACCAAAACATCCCTTTTTAAATAATTTATCCCTGGTTGGCATCACTTGAATAATATTGTGAACTTTGTAAAACCCCAGTCAAGAGATCATTCTTTGAAAGAAAGATATAAGCATCTTCTAAATATTCAGGAGAACAATTATCTGAGTCGGACCTCATCAGAAGAAACAGGCCGAGACGAAGTCCCCAGATGATCGCAAACAAGGACAAAACCACCTGAAAATAGAACTTAATAATTCAACCACTAAGAGAAAAAATTAAACTGACGTCAAGAAAAATTTAATATACATTTGATGCCATTGTATCATACATAGTTCTTTTTAAATAAAGATCCAGTAGTGAATAGCAATTATCATTTGATACATTTCTGATGAGATACAATTCAAAATTGTAAATATAACTGGGATGCTTCTAATTTCTTTGCAAAATAATGTTGACACAAACAAGTGATTGAAATTAGAAGTTTAAACAGAATTGATCACCTGGCGAAAGTGCCATGATCCTTTCACGACCAAGGTCAATACAGCAAGAACAACAAAATTTGTGCTACCTGTAACAAAAAAATAAAAAGAATATCTACAAAAAGACATACAACACCAAAGACTTATGTAAAACAGTTAAAACAATCATATAAAGAGTGTTGCTTTATTCAAATACAAACTTCACAGAGTTCCCAATTGGTCATCACAATTCTCAGCCCAATAACAAAAACCTTTGGCCCTTGTTCAGTTTATTATAGTTCTCCATTTTCCATCCTCAAATGGAAACCAAACATTTACAATTTAATTCACATTCTTTTCTCTAATACATATTTTCCATCCTGTTCACATTTTGCAACATAATAAATACTTTTAGTTCATATTTCCAACAATTTCAAATAGTATCTTGTTACATTGTATTTTAACTGAAAACATAATATTTTACAATCTTAAACTGATATGCCTAGAGTTCTCACACAGTTATATCACAAATAAAAAAAAGAATTCATGTTATTCAATTCTATATCTTCCAAAAACTCTTTCCACAATAAACATATAATGCTACTAAACAAGGCCTCAATTTCCAAGTGTGAGGTCAGTTTGGAAACAGAAGACAAGCTTAACAAAATATTTTATTACAGCACGATTATCATAACAATTTCTTTTAAAGAAAATGTCGAAAGAAGATTTAACGTCAAGATTAAGGCTTATTACAGGAGTCAGAATTATCAAGACGTATGATCTCAAAGGTGACAAAAATAAATTCTAAAAATATTGTCATTTTTTCAAAATTTAAACCTCACATCTAAGTTATAACTTCTTCAACCAATATTTGAAAAGAATACTTCATATTGTATCCCAAAACTGACAAAAAAAAAATCATCATACTTGAAAGGTGGATGAAAATACCTGCAAAGTCGGTGATTTTATCGATTTTGAGAAGGGCTGTGATTATGAAGAAGAGGAGTTGATAGCCCACCTGCAAAAACAACAAAAGCAACTATCTTGAGCAACCCCACCACAAATACAGAATATATGTTCGTGCACAAAGTTTTTTGCTGAATAATGCGCACAGTGACAATGGCAGTGAGTGCCAAGAAATGTGAGTCGATAACGGTTCCCATTGAGCAAAAATTCTTCGAGTAGCCGAATACCAACGAAGCTTTGAGATAGATTTGAAATGGGTTTTGTTTTCTCTCTTTAAATTTTGACTCGTCAATCGTTCCAGAAAGAGCTTCTTTTTTTTTTTTTTTTGTTGGAGAATAATGTGCGATTGAAGTTAAAGGAGGTGCTGCACTTGTATCCACCTCCTATTTTATTTTATTTTATTTATTTTAATTTTTTCCTTTCGCCGAGGATTTTGTTTTTACAAACAAAAAACAAAAAATATACGATATATGATCGATAAATCTCCAAAAGCAGCCATAAGGTTGCTGTCGGTCACCATATCTTTATTTATTTGTTCTCACTTCCTGAAAAAATTGTCTTATTCTACGCTCCCTAATTGATGTCAAAATATGGATTTCACTCAAATAATTTCAAAACTCATCAATATATTTTAATCATTTGCTGATTAATTTAAAAATCATTGTTGTAAACGTCTTCCCAATCTGTGTTCTATCTCAACCCTAAAAAAACAGCTAATATAACGACGATAATGCTATAGATTTTTGTCCACGTTGAGTGCAATAACTTGAGGCGAAAGTGATTTAAAGTGAAGTGGCGCATGAACTTGAAAAATCAGTTGGATACAATAATTATCTCTGCTTGGTAGAACGATCGAACAGTGGTGCTTGAGCTGTTGTAGGGTTTAAAAGATTTGAGTTGTACCATTACCACTAGCTATAGCTTTTGATAAGCGGTAAGCACTCGGTCCTACAATTGGTATTAGAGCAAAGGTCACGGGTTCGATCCCATTGATTGCAAGGAGTGCAATTATTGGGAGGAAGAATGTTGGGTGCAATAATTTTCCCTGCTTGGTAGAGCGATCGAACCGTGGTGCTTGAACTGTTGTGCGGTTTAAAAGATTTGAGTTGCACCATTACCACTAGCTATAGCTTTTGGTAAAACGGTAAACACTCGGTCCCACAATTGGTATCAGAGCCAAGGTCACGGGTTCGATTCCCATTGATTGCAAGGAGTGCAATTATTGGGAGGGAGATTGTTGGGTGCAATAATTGTCCCTGCTTGGTAGAGCGATCGAACCGTGGTGCTTGAGCTGCTGTGCGGTTTAAAAGATTTGAGTTGCACCATTACCACTAGTTATAGTTTTTGATAAAGCGGTAAACACTCGGTCCCACAATTGGTATCAGAGCCAATGTCACAGGTTCAATTCCCATTGATTGCAAGGATTGCAATTATTGGGAGAGAGATTGTTGGGTGCAATAATTGTCCCTGCTTGGTAGAGCGATCGAACCGTGGTGCTTGAGCTGCTGTGCGGTTTAAAAGATTTGAGTTGCACCATTACCACTAGCTATAACTTTTGGTAAAGCGATAAGAACTCGGTCCTACAAAATCTTTACGAAGTAACACATAAACAAAGAATTAAAAGTGCGATATTTATATTAAAAAATAAGAATTTTTGCAGCCGAAATTTCATCATAATGATTGGTTTACTTTTTAATTTTTATCTTTTCCAATCAAGCTATTTTATGAGATGTGTGTGTTTATAATAATTATGTTGAATTATTGTGCGTTCCAAAAGATCATCAACAATGCAGATAAGATTCCAAAGCTCTCCCGTTTAAGTAGCATCGTCAACCTGCAGCAAGAGAAAAACCCAACTCAATACATTGCACACTTTTCAGCTTTTCGTGCAAATTTATAAGTTTAACAACAAAGTAACCTCTAATGCATATATATTTGTATAATTGAAAATAAAGAACTTGTGGTTTTCATTAAGTATAAATACCTTGAAAATGAGATCTATATCTGATCAGCCACTTCGTAACTACATCACTAAACGCTGACCAAAATCATCTTTGTACTGCTCCTTCTGTATCCTATGTTAGGAGTGTCAATCGGGTCGGGTTTCGGGTCAACCCGCGAAATTTTTTTATTTTTTTTCCGACCCGAACCCAACCCGAAACCGAAGCAACCCGAAGACCCTCAACCCGAACACGAACCCGTCTAATCCAACTCAACCCGCCTAGCCCGAATTTTATTTATTTATTTTAAAAAAAATTAATGAAAAAATTTTGAAAAAATAAAAAATAATAATAATATTTTAATTTAAACACATAATAACAAAATTTGATTTAAATTTGAAAGTTTAGTGATAGAAAATTAAAGTATATTTACTAAATCAAATAAACAATTGTTAAAGAAATAAAAAATATACAAAATAAATATTAAATGATGAAAATTTATCATATAAAAATACAATAAATTTTGTTCTAACATACAATATATAAAAATATAGGTAATATTTTCAAAAAAAAAAGTTTTCGGGTCAACCAGCGACCCAACCCGAAACCCGTCTAACCCCGCACTAACCCGAACCCGAAAAACACCAACCCGAACCTGATTTTTTTCATGTTGGGTCGTGTCGCATTGACGGGTCGTGTTGCATTTTGTATCTGCGTTTCGTGGTAACTACATCAGCCAGCAAGGGATCATCCAGTCCGGGTATCCAAAAATCCACTTCCACGTTGACGCTGTCGTCGTCAGGCAACGATCTCTGACACAACATTATTAATACAGTTGAGGGAAGAGCATAGCAAAGACAAAGAGAAGAGTGAGACTGATGAAGAAATGTATTTTCCATTATCTAACTCAATTGAATTCATCCGTATACGTGCAAAAATGGAGAGCAACGGACAAAATTTAGTCTTTCTTAATAAACTGAAAGAGAAAACCTGATAAGAAGCACGGAGACGACGAGGGCCTTCGATTGCTCCATCGTTCAACTGCAAAAGCCCTTAACATCCAAGCATGAAAATTCAGATCTCACTCTTCTCGGCTGTGGTGTGATAATTACCATTGGCCATTTTAAATTTCATAGTAAATTGTAGAGTTAAGGTAATAATATCATTTCTTATTTATGGCCAAAAATAAATAGCCTTTCGACTAAAATAAATCGTATTATATAATATCATATAAAATTGAAGCTTATTCGGTATAACTATTTAAAAGGAAAAACAAAAACCAAAACCAAAACGAATAAACAGTTCATTATTTTTCAAAGTAAAAAAATAAAACCTTATTTCTAATATTTTTACATGTAATAATTTTAAAATTATCATTCGTTCATATAAAAATATGACTAATATAATTAATTTTGTTGTTTTTATCATCTTTTAACGTTGAGTAAGTCTTTTGTGAGACGGTGTCACGAATCTTTATCTGTGAGATGGGTCAACCCTACCGATATTCACAATAAAAAGTAATACTCTTAGCATATAAATTAATAATTTTTCATGGATGACTCAAATAAGAGATCCGTCTCACAAAATACGACCCGTGAGACCGTCTCACATAAGTTTTTGTTTTTAACGTAAATTCATGAACTCCTGTTTTTCCTACTGTATTTTCATAAATAGCTTTTTTTTTTCTATACTTTTAATTACAAACGTGTTTTTATAGGTAGATCTAAAATTTATTTTTGAGGATGTTGAATGCGATTAAATTTCCCACTAGTTTCTGTTTCAAAAATTCTTTAAACTAGTATATATATATATATATTATTGTTATTAATAATTAATTGTTGGCGTGAATTGTCAATCAATTAGCATTTGAAAAAGGAAATGTTACACCATTTTGTAAAATAAGATTCTTGATAGGCCGATTTGAGGAAGATGCGTGTTTGAAAATCTATACTTACCAATTCTAAAAAACAATCTACACTTTCTCTTTAAAATTAGAGTTTCATTCTCAAAACCCTAGTATTTGTTATAAAATAGTTTCTTGATATAAATGATTATAGATTGTGATCAAGATAGATATAGAAAAATAATATTTATAAAGATTTGTATTATCTTATTTTTCGATGATTGAGTTCAATGAAAATTGTACCTTAAGTATTGACACATTCTCTTTTCTCTCATGAATTCTCTCTTCTCATCTCTCTATTCTTTTATGTCTATCTTATGAGTTATAATACGTTATCATCCGATGCTATAACCAATTGAGAACGAAAATAATTCTCATTCATTCCATGTCATCGGAATAACACAACTTATTGTCAATACTCAATTTTATGAGATATTTATTAGTTATCTAGAAGTAGCATAATTATAAATTGGTGCTCATGAAATATCATGAAATATATAAATCTATGTCAAAGTGTATTAATATTTATGTTATTTGATTAAAATTACCATTTAATTTTAAATGCCATTATCTTTAAATGAGTAAAAAAGTATTTTATTAAATGTTTTTGTCTTATATGTTTTGGGAATGTAGGAAAAATTCTATGTCAAATGACATTCATGATATATTGAGTGACATTGTTGAAGGTAAAAAATCTATTTAATATACGTACGGATTTGAAAAAGTATATCCAATTTCTCAATCTCAATTCTTTCAAAATAATGATTAAATGCTTTAATTATAGTATTTTCTTATTCAAAACAAAATAAAAGAGACAAATATTGAAAGTTGTCAATCAATGTGATCCATTCTCTAATGTGATTGTGACAACATCAATAAACACAAATGATATTGTGGTTGATTAATCCTCCAAATAAGAAGAATATATTATCTCATATGAAGTGGAATATTTAAATATAAGATTGAGACAAAATATTAAGATATATGTCTTAATCATGTATTGTATTAAATTTACATATCACTATTTATATAATATAATGCATGAAATACGTAAATAGATTTTATTGATATATATCAAGCACAATATAAAGTTTGTGGAGGTAGCTGATGTCTACCCAAATTATATTTTCATCGCATGTTGATATGAATGAAAGATTTATAAGATCATTTGATTGACGATGAAAAAAGATGATGTATTTGATAAATAGTATATTACAAATCAATAGTTCTAGAAGAGCTTCAAAAAGTATCATTGATGCAAATACTTTCAGAGTTTGACATAATCGATTGGATTGAATATTCAAATTATAAAAATAATCGACAAAATATTGATATTGCACAAAGTAATGAATAAGTCCAAAATTCTTGGATCAATAAACATGAAGATTTTTTAATCAAATATCCAGAAGATTTTATTCTTATTCATGGCTTAACAAATTTGATATCAATATCATAACCTCAAATTGACATGAATCCCCATATTATCTGGAATTATAAATAACATGGCCCATGAATTGCAACTTAATGTTTTGTCAAAACACTTATTGAGAAAAATTTCTAGAATATTTAACCAAGACAAGCTTGGTGAAAATAAATGATATGCAAATCAATTTTCTGATTATAATAATATTGATTTAGTTGATTTGTTTGCATCCAATCAACTATTGAAACAGTTGATTTTGAGAATAAATGTGCCATATTTTGGGGATATTTGAAAATGATTGGGTTAAAAGTTATTGATTGCGCGAGAAATGCATTATAATGAATCTCTCGAGAGATTGTAAAAAAATGTTAAAAATACTTTGAATTTTATTAACAACACTTCTCTAAGATTGTTGAATTCAGGGGGAGACGAGTCTCCAACTCAGGGGGAGTTGCGTGCTAACTCAAGGGAGTTATGCTTTTTAATATTTTTGTGTGTTTTGTCTAGAAAGAGAAAAAAGAGGATATTGAAAGGAATATAATTTATTACTTAATTCTATTTTCCTTACTAATAATATTGTGCATGTTAAATTATAGAGTTTTGTATTTTTAAAACATTGAAATTTTTGATAAACTCTAGATATAATATATTTAGCTGAAGTTGTTGAAAAAATTAGACGCCGCTGGAGAGCAAATTCGAGGGGAATATTTTTGAGCCAAGGCGTAGTGTTGTTTTGTCGTGAAATGTTGAAAACATACAAGCACAACACCTAATCGTTGAACTGATTAGAGTCTTGTCTACCAAAGAGGATATCAGCTTCACAGAACTTACATCCATAGTTTTTGATAATTTGATTTGATAAAATATTTTTGGATGTACTTTGTTTCCTCACTTTGTTAAGGGAGTTAGTTTTTCTTTATTCATTAGTTGGTTCCGTAAACTGACAAGTTTTCTAGTGAATCTTTTTCTCGGACGCACCGCACAAGTGTGTTCAGAAAATCTTCATCGTATATTAAGTACTTTTAGGTCAAAAAAATATTGCAAGAACCGTATCATGATATGTGAGATATCTTATCTCACAAAAAACCAACTCACATACATAATACATAATAAAACAAGAGCACATTCACGTAAATATTTATACTATTGTTAAGTAAGAACTAAGAACCATGTGCCTTATAAAGCAATTCTTTTCAAAGTATAAAAAGTAGAAAAATATTAATAGTTTCCCCGTATTTTCATAATTACCTCCACTGATTTTACACTATTTTTTGAAAGCAAAAAAAAAAAAAAAATGAAAAATAACAACCTCCCACGTATTTTCATAATTACCTCCACTGATTTTACTCTATTTTTTGAAAGTAATCTTACCGAACTTTACTTTCGTTACTCCTCTCAACTGACTAAATTATATGGTAATTAAATAGCTTTAACGAGAAAAATTATTATCCACACGCAAGATGTGTGGTGAAATGACGTTTTGTCCCAATAGTAGAGGATAATTGGATGAAAATGACACGATGTAGTTTGGGTTATGTATTTTAATAATATGATTAATAAGATTTGTGGTATCATCTGTGTACGTACAATTTTTTTCCTAGAATATTTGACCTACATAGAGGGTCATTTTGTTTTTCTTTTGAGTTGGTGGATGATTTATTATAATTGAAGCTCAAACTCGAGATTTCGACGTATCAAACTGTTCATATTTGATGAACTATGAGGGTGCAGTTGGGGAGATGTATTTGAAATAAATGGATTTCGATTATCCTCTATTTTTAAATAAAACGATACATCAAATTTTAAATACAGACCTTATTTAATGCATAAGTAATACAAAGTATATGTCAATGAGTCAATCTTATGCATAATATTTACAAACAAAGTGAAGTGCAATGAACCCAAAAACAAAATATATTTGTAAATAGCAGTGTGACTAATGTACCAAGTATATACTAGGATTGAAATATTTTTATGTACGCAATCATGAATTTTAAAATTATGATATCACACCATTTTTGTCCCTATTAAAAAAAAAATCATACGCCGCAGTGTGTGAATGGCCAACTTCAAAGAGAAATAAATTCTAATTAAGCACTACTTCATATGCAATGGAAATGAACCCGTAATTGGTGCATGTAATCACAAAAATCTCAAACAACGTCACCACATTTCACTTCTTACACAAAATCAAGTAATAGCAAGATCCCAAAACTTGCAAATTTAAATCTTAATGATTGCAGCAAGAGCAAGATAAGAAGAAGCTTAAAGCTCTCCAATAGCATCAACATCGTCAACCCTGCAACAACGGAGACCAACCTAGCCTAATAAATACATTGTAGCGTACTATTTCAGCTTTCAAGAAAATTTAACGACAAACCTCTAATACATTGATGTGACCGGGTAAAAATGAATGCGAGGTGCGTGAGTAATTTAACCGGGTTAGGTTATATTTTTTTAAGAAGGGGTTCTCTCTGGCTCTGGAATATCTGCACACTTGAAATAACAGAGATCGTTAGTGGGGCGTCGGATGATTTTCCAGTGTAGCCACTCCGACATTCAAGTCAGTAGTCTGTGAGGAGAGTAGATATTTCGTTTATAACAAGAGAATATAAATATATGAGTGTTCCCATTAGTAATAAACAAAACTTGGTATTTATAGGAGGAAAACCAAGGATGATTTTGTTTTCAATGTCCAACCACTATTAATGAGGGTGTGGCTGCACATGCTTCTACTTTACTGACATTGTTGGGTCTGACAATCCATGCTTGTTTTGATTGAGTCTGGTCACTCTCTTACACGCTAAAGGATCTCCTAATGATGACTAAATCCTTTGCACACTGCCTTTCTTTGTCTATTAAGATCCATCGAAGAGAAGCAAATGAAAGGCTTTCATAAAAATTCTCGTAGAATCCAGAATGAAGTTTTCATTCTGTACATGGGGGCTTTCTATACACGGAGTGGCCAAAGAAGACCTGAATAATCCTGATCTTTGCTCAAATTCTCACGTGTTATTACGTTACGTATATAAGCCGGGGGAATAATGGAGTACTGCTTTTTTTTTATTGGAGCCCTAACTGGAAAAGGATGTCCCATGCTTATAACTTAAATTATGACACCTGTACTGGAATGCCCGAGCTTTGTCCTCCCGGGCTCCCAGACGAAAACACCCTTGCTACTAAACTCTCCTGGTTGCCCGGGTCCCAAGTAGGTGATGACCCAAGGGCTCCTAGGTGCTTGGGCTCTAAACTGGTGATGACCTGGGAGAGTATAGGATATTTCCCGGGATATCATCACTCCCTCGCTCAAATAGTCGAGCTAGAATTCTACTCGCTATCCCAAGTCCCATTATGTGGCATAGGGTAAGCATGAGGTAAGCCCTAGTAGTCGAAAGGTCTGATATCGCTTCGAATTATGTACCCCTTCATATTTCTGGCACAATTTTCAAGGAGCATCCTACCCGTCCATTTTTTTTTCGGATCAACGGTTTAGATTGAGTATCCTTGTCTATAAAAAACAATAGGTTTCCAACATTTTTCACTTTTCCTCACTTGCTTTCTCTACAATTTCTCTCATATCTCCGGCTTGCTGTGCTTCTCCTCTGGCAACTGCTACTTTTTACGTCAAGATTTAATATTCTCGTAAGCTTTCCTTTCTTTCAATATCAAACTCTACTTCTTCCACCTCAGGAGCTAATGCGCGTGGCTCGCCTGAATACGAGTCTACAGCGGAAAGCTCCGATTCACCATCCTCTTCTATGGAAAAACCCGTTACCACCCGCTTATCCAAAAAACCAAAAGCACGAAGAACCAAATCCACCCCCTCTAGCCCTTCCCGGGTGTCTAAGAAGGAGAAAGGCAAAGCCCGGGATCTTAGCCCACCTCCTTATGATGCCCTGAGTGTTCCTTAGTTTTCCACCATGGAAAGCACTCTTCGTCCTGGGGCTGAGGAAGATCTCAGGGCCCTAAGATCTATCTCTTCTTCTTTTCAAATCCGGCTACCCAGTTCCTCCGATCGGGCTGATAAGCCCCTGAAGGGTTTCTTTACCTTCTTTAAAGACCAAGTACGTAGTGGTATCAGATTTCCCATCCCCTCCTTCATTATCGAAGTGGCCCAGTTCTTCAGGGTCCCGATAACCAACTTTACCCCAACTCTTTCCGCATAATGGCAGCAACTTACATTCTTTTTAAGATGCACAACCTCCTTATTATGCCCATTGTCCTTCATTATTTCTTTGTCTGCCGGTTTGGGGACAATGCATTTTCTTTGTTTGCCTGACTAAAAAGCCGGTTCCTTGATGATACCCCTTCTTCTTGATGGAAAGAAAGGTTTTTCTACATCAGCCTTCCCACTCCTCCTCAGTGCTTGACTGGCTTCCTTCCCAGCCTTCCCGCTCAGCCTGATCTTCCCGGGCTTATAAATTTGAGGAGCCTTTTATCCGAAGCCAAGAGCTTGTGGAGGGGAAGAAGTTCTCATCTTCTCTCCTCCTTTCTGAAGACAACCTAGTAACATATGGGTTGAGTGCCTGGGCAGAGAACTCTATTGATAGGGTGATTGATGCTATAGCTAACTCGGGCGCTCAACCGGGTAATTTTCTTTTGCACTTATCTATTTTCATTCCTTTTTTATTATTATTCCAACGCACCTGTCTTACTCTTTATTTCATTTTCTTGCTTAACAGGTAACTCAGAAATGTATGAGGCCTTCGCAAACAGGCAGGCTGCTGAGAAGACAGTGGAGAAAAAAAAAGGCTGCTCGTAAAGCTGCCTTGGAGAAGAAAGCTCGGGCCCAACAGGCAGCTGCTGAGGCTCAAAACTCCGCGGCGGCCCAGGCTATCCTTCTGGAAGGTTTTGCCTGAGCAGAAAGCCAAAAAAGAGAGGTCGCTTATCCTAATCCCCCGTGTGAATCTGCGAACCACATCCCTCTCATCCAAAGGAAAAGGAAAACGACTTCAGGCCGGAGCTGATTCTCCTCGGTGATGCTGAGGGAAAACAAGGAACCTCTCAAGCAGTCCAATTCGCTCCTTTCTCCTCCAACCAGATTCTCACCGAGCCCTACCACTCCAGTCCACAAGGAGTCTGGGGCAACCTTTTCCTAGCGGGGCTTCTTCAATGAGGGTGAGGATTGTCAAAAGTTTACTTTTTCCTGCTGAAGAGAGTCACTTGCGGGGTTTATCCCCCAACCAAAAATTATTCGATGGGACTTCTCGGGCCCTCTCGATAAGCTTTTCCACTTTCCTTCTCATTTTTCTCCTTTTTCTTTTATTTAAATATTTTTTCTCCTTGCAGGGCCTTCAAATGCTAGTTTCTGCCTTCGAAGAAGTGTCCTTCCTGATCAAAAAGGAAGCCGGTCGAGCCCGGGCTACCCAAGAACTTCATGGACAACTCCAAGGGGAACTGTCTAGGGTCCAATCATCTCACGAAGAGATGGTCATTGACCTCCGTGCCTCTTTGGAGGTGGCCAATCGGCAAATGTCAATGACCCAGACAAACATTGCAAAGGACAAGGAGGACGTTGATGCCAGCCTTGCTTGGGAGGAAGCACTACAAGGGCATATATTTGCTTTGGAGTTAAAGAATCATTCTTTAGCTGAAGAAGTAGAGAACCAACAATCTCGGGCAATTGCTGCGGAGAACACTCTGGCTGCCTCCCTGCATTCTCACGAAGAGTGGCAGACCTCCTTTCTTCATTCTCCTGAGTTCAAAGTGGCCGTAGAAGACAAATCCTACGCTTTCTTAAAAATAGGTTTCATCAAATTTCGGGAGCAGTTTGAGGAGGAATGCCTTCTTCCTGCAGATAAAGAAGGCTTCCCAGATCTGTACAGGTCCATTGAATCCCTCCCGAAGGATGATGCAGAGATCGGGATGACAAGTGCGGAGAGTAGGAATGTACATCCCTATGTATTTTTTATTTTTTTATTACTTCTTTCGGGCCTTTATCAATGAATTATTATTTCGTGTCTTTTCCCTTGTTATATTATTAATTAATTCCAGAATGAAAATACACTGAAAACTTTGATGAGAACCTGGAAATATTTTAAGTCCCGGACAATAACCAGGATTCTTCTGATCACACACTACCCCATGTGGAATATTAAAATCTTAGAAATTTTTTAAGTGTTGGAGAATAACTGGGAAGTTATGCCATTTGTGTTTAATAAGTTATCAAGGATTTAGGCCTTCTGAGTTTTAAGATATTACCGGGGCTTCATGCATCCTGGGTTTAAAGATATTACCGGGCCCTCATGCCTCCCGCGTTTAATGATATTACCAGGCCTCATGCCTCCCGAGTTTAAATATGACGCTTTGCATACTTTTTGACAAGAAAATAACTTCATTAATTCTTTAGATAATAAGTACATTTTTAAGCATAATATTTATTCAAATGAAAAACATTCCATGGCCTTTTCAAAGATCGACCCTGGTTGTCTTCTAAATATAATGCTCCTGTACTGAGTCTTCTTATTACTATTGTAACAACCACATGCTATCCCGATCTTGGGTTTCCTCGGGGGTCTTTTTCCGTCTTGGGTTCCCACTGGGGCCTTTTCCCTCATGGGCTTTCCCATGCGTCATTACTCATAAGACTCTCCACACCAGATTGGTGGAGTGATACCTTTTCAAGTCTCGATCCCATGACCTCCTAGCATAAATACATAGTTCAAAGAGACTTGGTACCAATTGAGCTAGTAAGGTCCATCCCACTTGGCTTATAATTTACTCACTTCTCCAGTCGGATTGGCTTTCTTTAAGACCAAGTCACCAACTTGGAACTCCCGGGGTTGTACGCGCTGATTATAAGCTCTGATAATTCTTGCCCTACAAGATTCCATCCTGATAAGCTGCCTTCTCCTTTTTTTCTTCTATTAACAATTCTTGGGCTCGGACCATATCATTCTCTTCTGGTAGCTTTGAACCCTAGCAAATGTTTGCCCAATTTCTACTAGCAGTACTGCTTTAGATCCATAAACCATGCTATAAGGGGTCTCTTGAGTAGCAGTCCGAGGAGTGGTTCGATAAGCCCATAGAACACTGAGTACCTCTTCCACCCAATCTTTCCCTATTCCTTGCAATCTAGCCTTTAGAGTTGCACAATTACCCTGTTAGTGACCTTTGTCTGTCCACTGGCCTTTGGGTAGGCTATCGAGAAAAATGACTGAATAATCTTCATTTATTTGCACCAGGTTGTGATTTTGCTTCCTTGCAAGTGTCGGCCATTGTCTGATATCATCTTCCTGGGTAGTCCGAACCTACAAACAATTTTTTTCCATAAAAATTTTAGTACCTCTGCCTCAGTGGTTTTGGCAAATGGTTCGGCTTCCACCTATTTGGAAAAATAGTCTACCGCTACAAGTAAGAACTTCTTCTGCGCTTGGACCATTGGGAAAAATGACCATGATATATAGTCCCCATTAATCAAAGGGACAAAACACTCGAACAGGCTTCATGGGTGAAGCCGAGTTGTGGATGAAATTACCTTGTCTCTGACATCCTTCACAAGTTCGGACCACTTCCCGGGTATCAGTGCTCATAGTGGGCCACCAAAATCCAGCCAATAGTGCTCTCCTAGTGAGTGTTATGGGACCGAGATGATCCCCACAATATCCATCATGAATTTCTTTTAGCACGTATTTAGTCTCTTCGTCGACCAGATACTTCAACATAGGACCCTTGAAAGACCGTCGATACAATTCTCCACAGGTAATACTCAGGCAATTCCCATTAGAAATTAATTGAGCAGGGGGGCATCCAGGAATCTGCTTGAATAACAGCCAGGATGGTTTCTATGGATGAAACAAGCCGGGCACTTTAAATAACACCCCCTTCTCCCTCGCCTGTCAAAGAATAGGCCATTTTGGCTAAGACACCAGCTTCACCATTTTCCTCTCTAGGGATCTGCTCCACACTCCAATCAGTAAAACTTTCTGACAGCCTTTGGATAACCCTCAGATACTCTTTCATTCTCCCTTCCCGCACTTTATATGAGCCTCTAATATGTTGGATGACCAGCTAAGAATCTGAATAGATAATAATCCGGGTTGCTCCAGCCTCTTGGGCAGTCTTCATTCCCATTATCACAGACTCATACTCAGCCTCATTATTTGATGCCTGGAAATCTAGCTTCATTGGCACTTTCACTTTTCCCCCCATAGGTTAAACGAGAACAATTTCTACTCCACTGCCTCATTTACTTGTCGCTTCATCCACAAACACTCTCCATACCTCTTCTTACCTTGGCTGTGCCATTTCTGTCAGAAAATCAGATAGAGCCTGGGCCTTTATAGCAACTCTTGGCTGATACGTGATGTCATATTCTCCCATCTTGATTGTTTATTTGACCAGCCTTCTCGAGATATCAGGGTTAGTCATGATTTTCCCCAATGAGCTGTTGGTAAAGACCACATTGGGATTTGACAAAAAATAAGACCTCAGCTTCCTTGCAGTTATCACTAGAGCAATAGCTGTTTTTTCCAATTCAGTGTACCTTAGCTCGGGTTCTCTCAAATCATGACTCACATAATAGACCGGCCTCTGATCTGCCCCTTTTTCTTGAATAAGAAACGAACTGACAGCATAATCTGTGGCCGATAAATATACAATCAATTTTTCTCCCAGTCCGAGCTTTACCAGGATTGGCAGCCCGGCTAAATTTTTCTTTAATTCCTAGAAAGCCTGCTCAGCCTTGTCGTCTCACCCGACCTTTCGAGCTTTTTTTAGAATTTGGAAAATGGATAGCTCTGGTGTGCTGATCGGGAAATAAAACGAGACAGGGCAACAATTCTCCTGGTCAATTTTTGCACTTCTTTGACTGACCGAGGAGATGACATCTCAGTGATGGCTCTGACCTTCTCGGGGTTAATGTCTATCCTTCTTTATGTTACCATGAAGCCCAAGAACTTGCCACTTTGGATCCCGAAGTTGCATTTTGATGGATTCAACTTTAGCCCATACTTTCTCAAGGTTGAGAAAGTTTCCTCAAGATCAAAAATAAAGAATGTTGTCTTCTTTGATTTAATCAAAATATCATCCACATAGACTTCAACGTTCCTTCCCGCTTGCTCTAAGAAGATCTTATCCATCAAGCATTGGTATATGGCCCCTGCATTCTTTAGACCAAACGACATAACAGTGTAACAAAAATTACCACCAAAAGTTACAAAGCCAACCTTTTCTTGTTCATCTTTGGCTAGGGAAATTTGATGATACCCATGGTAGGCATCCATAAAGCTCAACAATTCATAGCTAGAAGTAGAATCTACTAGCTGATCAATTCTTTGTAGAGGATAACAATCTTTGGGGCATACTTTGTTTAGATCTCTGAAGTCAACACACATTCTCCATTTACCCGTAACCTTTTGGACCAACACCACATTGGAGAGCCAGGTTGGGAATTGGACTTCCCAAATCTGGCCAGCTTTCAAAAGCTCCTTCACTCGGTCTGCAATCACTTTATCTTTTTTTGGTCCAAAATGCCGCTTTTTTTTTACCACTGGCCGGGCGCTTGGCAGGTTATTCAACTTGTTCTAAGCTACATAAGCTGGGATGCCCACAATTTCTGCTATGGACCAGGCAAAAACATCCACATTCTTTTGTAAGTATTCCGACAGTTAGGCCTGGGTGGAAAGATCCAAATCCTGGGCAATTTTGGTGGTCTTCCCAGGTTGTCTGGGAATCAAAGTGACTTTCTCTTGATCTTCTTCCACGATGGATTGCACTTCTTCTACCACACTAACCTCCCTTCCCGGCCTTTTGCTATCACCAACCTGGCCTTCTTCTTTTCAACTCGGACTGTTTCATCATAACACTTTCGAAAAGAAGGCTGATCATCTCGCACCTCCCCGATCTTTCCCTTCACTGGGAACTTTATCTTCCGATGATAGATGGAAGCCACTGCTTTGAAGGCATTCATGGCTTGCCTCCCTAGTATAACATTATAAGAGGATGGCGCATTGACCACAGTGAAAATGGTCATTACTGACTTTCTTAGCTCCCCGGATCCCATTGTTATGAGGAGCATGATTTCTCCTCGGGAGCGGAGGGTGTGACCAGCGAACCCAAAGAATGTTGTTTCCACGAGCTCCAAACTGTGATTCTTTAGATCTATCTGATCCAAAGCCTCCTGAAATAAAACATTGACAGAGCTACTTGAATCGACAAACACCCTCCTAGTGGTGCAGTTGGCAATCTTGGCATAGATGACCAGAGCATCATTATGAGGTAGACAAATGCCCTGCAAATCCTGGGGCCCAAAGCTAATGGTGGCTCTTATTCTCTTGTTGAATTGTCTACTCTCAAAATCTCTTTTAGGCTCCAAGTTTTCCTCGCCCGGTTGGAGTCCCCATCTGTAGATACTCATGAAATCATTTTTATCACCCCAAAAATGGGGAATTTCCTTCGATCTTTATCCTCCCAGGCCCATCCTAATGTGGGAGGCATGCCTCTATTATCTGCGGCCGGTCTGGAACTCGGGGCCCGGGCTGGAAAGGTGGGCCCCGAGCTCCGTGGCACCCAAGGGGGTCCCCTAGCCTTTTTTGGTGCTGGTTTGGCTTCTTCAGGATTCGTCCGAGGGTACTCCCTCTTCAATTGCCTACACTCACTAGTGTCGTGATGACATTTCCAAGGATACAAGTATATACATTAGATGTTTGTTGTTAAATTTTCTTGAAAGCTGAAATAGTATGTTGCGGTGTATTTATTAGGTTGGGCTGGTCTGCGTTGTTGCAGGGTTGACGTTGCTGATGCAACTGGAGAGTTTTGGGATTCTTCTTACGGTAAATTTCAGAAAAAAACCTCTGTCAATATTTTAATTAAGATTCAATACCTAACCACAATTTTTTAAAATTCAGCCATTGTTGGTTTTTCATGAAAAATACATTAGGATAATTTATTCATGTCATTTTATTTTAAAGAAACATAGGTCATAACTCATCATGAGATAAGATTAAGTATTTATTTTTACCTACAAAGAAATATGTATTTTGCAGCTAGTTCTTGGCCTCGAAACGACCATATCAACATGGAGGAAATGTTGATGGATGATGTCGTACCCGCAAATATGTTAGCTCTGTGTTTGCCCAAAGAGCTTGTGGATATATCCAAATCTAAGCTAGGAGATGCAGAAGCTGAGAAAGACCCCCTATGGACCCTCCTAGTTTGTGAGTCGGAACTCGTGGGGAAACTTGAATTGGAGAGGAAGGTTTCTGCGAATAACTACATTTTGCATGGGGAGCCTTTGCCAAAATCTGAAGAAGAATTAATGTATGTTTTGAACATAACCATGAAATACTTAGAAGATGGTTTTGATCACAAATATAGTAGCGTGATTGAAGAGTGTGTGGACAATTTGGCTTAAATTGTTTGGGGTAATATGTTTTCTTTCAAGTATTATAAGAATAAATCTGGATTTGTTTTTCTTCAAGTGTTGTTAATTATTTAGAATCATGTTGTCATAGGACTACATGTGGGTAAACATGATAATGAAGAGAATAAAATACAAAGGCTCTTTTGTTGCAAATGATGAAGGTCAATAATTCCAGAGAGGAGTTCAAGGCTGAATCCGCTTTGGGCGGAGCTGGTAGCCGAGTCAGAGCTTCTGAACAAATTCGAGTCGGATTTGTATGAGGTGGAGTTACGATATCTTCGATACAAAGCGCAACAACCAACATCGAAAAATGATTTCGAAGAAAAGTTGTTCTTGGCGGTCGAAATCGGATATTTGTGGTCTGCGGTAAAGTGTTTTGTTTGACATGTGGTTGAAGAAATATGGAACTTGAGAGTTATTTAAAATGTTAAATTAAATATTTTGAAAATCTGAAATAGCTTGTAATTTATTGGGTCATTTGCTGCAGAGTACCGCTGATGATATAGCCGTCGCTGGCTTCCTCCGCTGATGTCTCCAACCTCTGCCTCCAGACTTAATTCGGAAAACAAAAAGAAATTGATAAAAAATCTTTTGTTTCCTAAGTGAGTTTTAAATTTATGGTAAAAATTATTTTATTTTCAAGGATACAAGTATATACATTAGAGGTTTGTTGTTAAATTTTTTTTGAAAGCTGGAATAGTATGCTGCGATATATTTATTAGGCTGGGTTGGTCTCCGTTGTTGCAGGGTTGACGATGCAGATGATACTGAAGAGCTTTGGGATATTTCTGACGGTAAATTTCAGAAAAATACTTCTGTCAATGTATGAATTAAGATTCAGTACATAACCACAATTTTTTAGAAATCAGTACATCACAAAGCTATACTTTTAGTTTTAACTCCCTACAAATCCAAATTTACAGTTTTGCCCTTATATTATTTGAATAAATATATTATTTTATCAACAAAATTTTCACGTATCTTCTCCATCTAAAATATAATTTTTTAAAAAATTGTTTCTCAATTATCATGGAATAAGAGTAAATACTTATTTTGACATACAAAGTACCTATTATGGGGTTTCAGATACTTGATTTCGCTATTTGAATACTCCAAATATATATATATATATATATATATATATGTCAAAGAGCTCGTGGATGTTTCCAAACTTAAGCTAGGAGCTAAAGAAGCTGAGAAAGACCCCCTATGGAGCCTCCTAGTTCGTGAGTCAGAACTCGTGGGCAAACTCGAATTGGAGAGGAAGGTTTCTGCGACTAACTACATTTTGCGTGGGGAGCCTTTGCCAAAATCTGAAGCAGAATTAATGTATGTTTTGAACATAACCATGAAATACTTAAAAGTTGGTTTTGATCACAAATATAATAGCGTGATTGAAGAGTGGGTGGACAATTTGGCTTAAATTGTTTGAGTTAATATGTTTTCTTTCAAGTATTATAAGAATAAATCTGGATTTGTTTTTCTTCAAGTGTTGTTAATTATTTAGAATCATGTTGTCATAGGACTACATGTGGGTAGATGTGATAATTAAGAGAATAAAATACAAAGGCTCTTTTGTTGCAAATGATGAAGGTCAATAATTCCATAGAGGAGTTCAAGGCTGAATCAGCTTTGGGCGGAGCTGGTAGCCGAGTCGGAGCTTTTGAACAAATTCTAGTCAGACTTGTATGAGGCGGAGTTATGATATATTCGAGACAAAGCACAACAACCAACGTCGAAAAATGATTTCGAGGAAAATTTGTGTTGGGCGGTCGAAATCGAAGATTTGTGTTCCGCGGTTAATTGTTTCGGTTAACCTGTGGTTGAAGAAATATTGAGCTCGAGAGGTATTGAAAATGTTAATTAAATATTTTTAATTGGGTCTCTTGCTGCAGAGTGCTGTTGATGATGTAGTCGTCGCTTTGGCTTCCTCTGCCGATGTCGTCGCCTCTGCCGCCGGACTTACTTCGGAAAACATAAAGAAATTGGTAAAAATTCTTTATTTTCTAAGTGAGTTTTAAATTCATAGTAAAAATTCTTTTATTTCCAAGGATACAAGTATATACATTAAAGGTTTGTTATTAAATTTTCTTGAAATCTGAAAAGGTATGATGTTGTGTATTTATTAGGCTGAGTTTTTCTGCGTTGTTGCAGGGTTGACGATGCTGATGCTACTGGAGAGCTTTGGGATTCTTCTTATGGTAAATTTCAGAAAAATACATTTGTCAATATTTGAATTAAGATTCAGTACCTAACCACAATTTTTTAGGAATCAGTACCTGAAAATGCTATACTTTTAGTTTTAACTCCCTACAAATCCAAATTTACAATTTTGCCTTTTTATTATTTAAATAAATATATTATTTTATCCACAAAATTTGCACTTGTCTTCTCCATCTAAAACAATATTTTTAAAAAATATTGTTTTCAATTATCATGGAATAAGAATAAATACTTATTTAGACATACGTAGTACCTATTTTGGGGGTTTAGATACTTGACTTCGCTATTTGAAAACTTCAAATATATAAGAAAATACTATATTTTCAAGCAATCATCATAAATTCAGTCATTGTTGTTCTTTTCATGAAAAATGCACTAGGAAGATTTATTCATGTCATTTTATTTTTAAAAAACATACGTAATAACTTATCATTAAATAAGATTAAGTATTTATTTTGACCTACAAAGTACCTATTTTCAACTAGTTCTTGGCCTCGCGACGGCCATATCAGCATGTAAGAAATGTTGCTAGATGATGCCGTTGAAAAGACCCGCAAATATGTTAGCGTTGTGTTTACCATAGAGCTCGTGGATGTTTCCAAACTTAAGTTAGGAGCTGAAGAAGTTGAGAAAGACCCCCTCCTAGTTCATGAGTCGGAACTCGTGGGCAAACTTGAATTAGAGATGAAGGTTTCTGCGACTAACTACTTTTGCTTGGGGAGCCTTTGCCAAAATCTGAAGACTATTTTATGTATGTTTTGAACATAACCATGAAATACTTAGAAGATTGTTTTGATGACAGATATAATAGCTTGATTGAGGAGTTGGCGGTTAATTATGGACTTAAATTGTTTGAGGTAATATGTTTTTTTTTCAAGTATTTTAAGACTAAATTTTGATTTGTTTTTCTTCAAGTGTTGTTAATTATTTAAATCATGTTGTCATATTACTGCATGTGGGTAGACCTAATAATGAAGATAATAAAATACCACAACTCTTTTTTTGCAATGATGAAGGTCAAGAATGCCAGAGAGGAGTTCAATGTTGAACCGCTTTGGGTGGAGCTAGTAGCCGAGTCAGAGCTTTTGAAAAAATTTGAGTCGGACTTGTATGAGGCGGAGTTACGATATCTTCGATACAAAGCGCAAAAACCAACGTCAAAAAAGGATCTCGAGGAAAATTTATGTTGGGCGGTGTCAAAATTCGAGATTTGTGTTTCGCGGTTAAGTGTTTCGCTGGCCATGTGGTTGAAGAAATATGGAACTCGAGAGATATTGAAAATGTTAAATTAAATATTTTGAAAATCTGAAATAGCTTGTAATTTATTGGGTCTCTTGCTGCAGAGTGCCGCTGACGATGTAGCTGTCGCTTTGGCTTCCACCGCTTATGTCGCTGCCTCTGCCGTCGGACTTAATTCAAAAAACATAAAGAAATTGGTAAAAATTCTTTTATTTCCTAAGTGAGTTTTAAATTCATGGTAAAAATTCTTTTATTTTCAAGGATACAAGTATATCTGATGATACCCCGGGAAATATCCTATACTCTCCCGGGTCATCATCGATTTAGAGCCCTTGAAGCTACGAGCTCCCGGGTCATTACCGGCTTGGGACCCGGGCAATTAGGAGACTTGAGTAGCAAGAGTGTTTCTGTCTGTGAGCACGAGAGAATAGAGATCGGGCGTTCCCCTACAGGTGTCATAATTTAAGTTATAAATATGGGGCATAATGGTTTGGTCATCATTAGGAGATCCTTTAGCGTAAAAGAGGGTGACCCGGATCAATCGAAACAGGCATGTTTTGTCATACCCAACAGTGTCAGTAAAGCATAAGTATGGGCAGCCACAACCTCATGAGTAGTGGTTGGGCACTGAAAATAAAATCATCATTGATTTTCCTCTTATAAATATCAAGGTTTGGTTATTAATAGCGGGACCACTCATATACTTGTATTCTCTTATTATAAACAAAATATCTTCTCTTCTCACAGAATACTGACTTGAGCTTCGGAGTGGCTACGTCGAAAAACCATCCGATGTCCCACTAATGATCTCTGTTATTTCAAGTGTGCATATATTCCCTGAGCCAAAGAGAACCCTTCTTAAAAGAATATAACCGATCTGGTGAAATTAATCACGCACCTCACACCCATTTTTACCTGGTCACATCATTGGCACCGTCTGTGTGAAATCTCGATCTAAGACGTTGATCATGGTTTCTACAAGAAAATATACTCGAAGGGATAATTCCGAGAGAGATCCCTCTGACTCGGAAGTCCCTCAGGAAGGTCAGCCTCAACCAACCTTTGTAATTAATCAAGAGTAACTCACTCAAATAATAGCAGCAGCCGTCCAGAAGGCTGTAGCGGAAAAATTGCCCCATGGTGACGACCAATGTGAGAACCCAAATTTTTGGGCACGTAATTATTTAATTAAATATAGACATGTATAAGAATTAATTTTCGAGTTATAATAAATTTGAAAATATTATATAATACATGCTATTGGAAATTCCAAGCCAATAAATAAATTAAATTCAAAATTCAGTACAAATCATGTATTAATTTTGAAATAAGGCTGGATATCAATCAAATTTGGAAAGAAATATTACATACAAAACAGTCTTTCTCAACAAGGAAGCATATCAATATTTATGGAAGGAGTATCTCAAAATTTATGGAAGGAGCATCTCCAAATTTTGGAAAGAATATCAATCGAATTATGGTAAGATTTTCAACTCACCCCTATAAATAGAAGGACGCTCCCATTAAAATTTCACACCTCAATTTTCGAGTTTTTGCTCCAAATTTTCAAAATTCCTCTACAAAATTCTGCTGCAGTCATCAATGTTCTGTCCAAGTTCAGAAATTCGTTTCTCTTGTTCGGATGCTTGGAATCTGATCTCCACCGTTCCGAATATGCTTTCATATGTTTTGAATAACATATCCAAATTTCATCCAAATCTAACGGTTAGTTTTTTGTTTATTGTCTTCGCAAGAAATCTGCTCAGATTTTAGGCGAGAAACAACATACCTACGGTTTTTTGTCCATAAGCAGGTTAAAATGACTTCCAAACCCGATCTCCACTGTTCATAATTTATTTAACAAACTTGTGAACGTACTGTAAAAGTTTGAGCCCGATCCAACGGTTCAATAAGGTGCAAAAAATTTTACAAGGCGGCTGATTTTTTGGTAGATGTGCTGTTGCGTTTTTGAAATATGATTCTTCTCTGGTTTCCGAGTTCTTCATGTTTTCTTCCAGTCAAAGGTAAGTGGACTTGTTTTAAACTTGAAATTTTTGGATTTATGCATGTGTTCGGTTTTCGAAAATAGTCGAGTACAATTCTTCTTCTACTTTTTCTTGTGTTTGTCATATGGTTTTGAGCACTGTGAGGATTCGACTGTATATGGGTGGGAATCTCAACCATGACGTACCCTTACGCGGTGGGGGATATAAGAATTTGCCCACGAGTTCAAAACATGCGTTAAATCTTCTTCGGATTTTGGCAAAGGCTCCCCATGCAAATTGTAGTTAGTCGCGGAAAAATTCCTCTCCAATTCGAGTTTGCCCACGAGTTCTGACTCATGAACAAGGAGGGTCCATGGGGGGTCTTTCACAGCTTCTGCAGCTCCTATCTTAAGTTTGGAAACATCCACAAGCTCTTTGGGTACTGATTCCTAAAAAATGTTGTCACGTGCAGAATCTTAATTTAAATATTGACAGAGGTATTTTTCTGAAATTTACCGTAAGAAGAATCCCAAAGCTCTCCAATAACATCAGCATCGCCAACCCTGCAACAACGGAGACCAACCAAGCCTAATAAATACGCCGCAACATACTATTTCAGCTTTCAAAAAAAAAATTTAACGACAAACTTCTAATGTATGTAATTGTATCCTTTGAAATAAAAGAATTTTTACCATGAATTTAAAACTCGCGTAGGAAATAAAATAACGTTTACCAATTTTCTTTCTGTAATTTGAATTAAGTACCGTGGAGATGACGACATCGACGGAGGAGGCCAAAGCGACGGCTACATCGTCAGCGGTACTCTGCAGCAAAAGACCCAATTAATTAAAATTTATTTCAGGTTTTCAAAATATTTAATTTAACATTTTAAACACCTCTCGAATTCCATATTTCCTCAACCACACGGAACACAAATATTTGATTTCGACATCGCCTAGCAAAACGTTTCCTCGAAATCATTTTTCGACGTTGGTTGTTGCACTTTGTATCGAAGATATCGTAACTCCGCCTCATACAAGTACGACTCGAACTTGTTCAAAAGCTCCGACTTTGTATCGAAGATATCGTAACTCCGCCTCATACAAGTACGACTCGAATTTGTTCAAAAGCTCCGACTTGACAAAGGCTCCCCATGCAAATTGTAGTTAGTCGTGGAAAAATTCCTCTCCAATTCGAGTTTGCCCACGAGTTCTGACTCTTGAACAAGGAGGGTCCATGGGGGGTCTTTCACAGCTTCTGCAGCTCCTAGCTGAAGTTTGGAAACATCCACAAGCTCTTTGGGTATTGATTCCTAAAAAAATGTTGTCACGTGCAGAATCTTAATTTAAATATTGACAGAGGTATTTTTCTGAAATTTACCGTAAGAAGAATCCCAAAGCTCTCCAATAACATCAGCATCGCCAACCCTGCAACAACGGAGACCAACCCAGCCTAATAAACACGCCGCAACATACTATTTCAGCTTTCAAAAAAAAAATTTAAAGACAAACTTCTAATGTATGTAATTGTATCCTTTGAAATAAAAGAATTTTTACCATAAATTTAAAACTCGCGTAAGAAATAAAATAACGTTTACCAATTTTCTTTCTGTAATTTGAATTAAGTACCGTGGAGGCGACGACATCGACGGAGGAGGCCAAAGCGACGGCTACATCGTCAGCGGTACTCTGCAGCAAGAGACCCAATTAATTAAAATTTATTTCAGGTTTTCAAAATATTTAATTTAACATTTTAAACACCTCTCGAATTCCATATTTCCTCAACCACACGGAACACAAATCTCTGATTTCGACATCGCCCAGCAAAACGTTTCCTCGAAATCATTTTTCGACGTTGGTTGTTGCGCTTTGTATCGAAGATATTGTAACTCCGCCTCATACAAGTACGACTCGAACTTGTTCAAAAGCTCCGACTTTGTATCGAAGATATCGTAACTCCGCCTCATACAAGTACGACTCGAATTTGTTCAAAAGCTCCGACTTGACAAAGGCTCCCCATGCAAATTGTAGTTAGTCGCGGAAAAATTCCTCTCCAATTCGAGTTTGCCCACGAGTTCTGACTCATGAACAAGGAGGGTCCATGGGGGGTCTTTCACAGCTTCTGCAGCTCCTATCTTAAGTTTGGAAATATCCACAAGCTCTTTGGGTACTGATTCCTAAAAAATTTTGTCACGTGCAGAATCTTAATTTAAATATTGACAGAGGTATTTTTCTGAAATTTACCGTAAGAAGAATCCCAAAGCTCTCCAATAACATCAGCATCGCCAACCCTGCAACAACGGAGACCAACCCAGCCTAATAAATACGCCGCAACATACTATTTCAGCTTTCAAAAAAAAATTTAACGACAAACTTCTAATGTATGTAATTGTATCCTTTGAAATAAAAGAATTTTTACCATGAATTTAAAACTCGCGTAGGAAATAAAATAACGTTTACCAATTTTCTTTCTGTAATTTGAATTAAGTACCGTGGAGGCGACGACATCGACGGAGGAGGCCAAAGCGACGGCTACATCGTCAGCGGCACTCTGCAGCACAAGACCCAATTAATTAAAATTTATTTCAGGTTTTCAAAATATTTAATTTAACATTTTAAACACCTCTCGAATTCCATATTTCCTCAACCACACGGAACACAAATCTCTGATTTCGACATCGCCTAGCAAAACGTTTCCTCGAAATCATTTTTCGACGTTGGTTGTTGCACTTTGTATCGAAGATATCGTAACTCCGCCTCATACAAGTATGACTCGAACTTGTTCAAAAGCTCCGACTTTGTATCGAAGATATCGTAACTCCGCCTCATACAAGTACGACTCGAATTTGTTCAAAAGCTCCGACTTGACAAAGGCTCCCCATGCAAATGGTAGTTAGTCGCGGAAAAATTCCTCTCCAATTCGAGTTTGCCCACGAGTTCTGACTCATGAACAAGGAGGGTGCATGGGGGGGTCTTTCACAGCTTCTGCAGCTCCTAGCTGAAGTTTGGAAACATCCACAAGCTCTTTGGGTACTGATTCCTAAAAAAATGTTGTCACGTGCAGAATCTTAATTTAAATATTGACAGAGGTATTTTTCTGAAATTTACCGTAAGAAGAATCCCAAAGCTCTCCAATAACATCAGCATCGCCAACCCTGCAACAACGGAGACCAACCCAGCCTAATAAATAAGCCGCAACATAATATTTCAGCTTTCAAAAAAAATTTTAACGACAAACCTCTAATGTATATGCTTGTATCCTTGGAAAAAAAAAATTTTTACCATGAATTTAAAACTCGCTTAGGAAATAAAATAACGTTTATCAATTTTCTTTCTGTTATTTGAATTAAGTACCGTGGAGGCGGCGACATCGACGGAGGAGGCCAAAGCGACGGCTACATCGTCAGCGGTACACTGCAGCAAGAGACCCAATTAATTAAAATTTATTTCAGCTTTTCAAAATATTTAATTTAACATTTTAAACACCTCTTGAATTCCATATTTCTTCAACCACACGGAACACAAATCTCTAATTTCGTCATCGCCCAGCAAAACGTTTCCTCGAAATCATTTTTCGACGTTGGTTGTTGCGCTTTGTATCGAAGATATCGTAACTCCGCCTCATACAAATCTGACTCGAATTTGTTCAAAAGCTCCGACTCGACTACAAGCCCCCCCCCCCCCCCCCCCCCCTAAAGCGGTTCAGCCTTGAACTCCTCTATGGAATATTTGACCTTCATCATTGCAACAAAAGAGCCGTGGTATTTTATTCTCTTCATTATCACGTCTACCCACATGGAGTCCTATGAAAACATGATTTAAAATCATTAACAACACTTGAAGAAAAACAAATCCAGATTATTTTTATAATATTTGAAAATAAACATATTACGCCAAACAATTTAAGCCTATAATTGTCAACACACTCCTCAATCACGCTACTATATCTGTCATCATAACCATCTTCTAAGTATTTCGTGGTTATGTTCAAAACATGCGTTAAATCTTCTTCGGATTTTGGCAAATGCTTCCCACGCAAAATGTAGTTAGTCGCGGAAACATTCCTCTCCAATTCGAGTTTGCCCACGAGTTTCGACTCACGAACAAAGAAGGTCCATAGGGGGTCTTTCACAGCTTCTGCAGCTCCTAAATTAAGTTTGGAAACATCCACGAGCTCTTTGGGTACTGATTCCTAAAAAAATATGGTCAGGTACTGAATCTTAATTTAAATATTGACAGAGGTATTTTTCTGAAATTTACCGTAAGAAGAATCGCAAAGCTCTCCAATAATATCAGCATCGTCAACCCTGCAACAATGGAGACCAACCCAGCCTAATAAATACGCCGCAACATACTATTTCAGCTTTCAAGAAAAAAAATTTAACGACAAACCTCTAATATATATATTTGTATACTTGGAAATAAAAGAATTTTTACTATGAATTTAAAACTCGCTTAGGAAATAAAATAATGTTTACCAATTTCTTTATGTTATTTGAATTAAGTACCGCGGAGGTGGCGACATCGACGGAGGAGGCCAAAGCGACGGCTACATCGTCAGCGGTACTCTGTAGCAAGAGACGCAATGAATTAAAATTTAATTCAGCTTTTCAAAATATTTAATTTAACATTTTACCTCTCGAGTTCCATATTTCTTCAACCACACGGAACACAAATCTCTGATTTCGACATCGCCCAGAAAAACTTTTCCTCGAAATCATTTTTCGACGTTGGTTGTTGCGCTTTGTAGCGAAGATATCGTAACTCCGCCTCATACAAATCCGACTCGAATTTGTTCAAAAGCACTAACTCGCCTACCAGCTCCCTCCAAAACGGTTCAGCCTTGAACTCCTCTCTGAAATTTTTGACCTTCATCATTGCAACAAAAGAGCCGTGGTATTTTATTCTCTTCATTATCACGTCTACCCACATGGAGTCCTATGACAACATGATTTAAAATCATTAACAACACTTGAAGAAAACAAATCCAGATTTATTCTTATATTACTTGAAAAAAATCATATTACCCCAAACAATTTAAGCCTATAATTGTCCACCCACTCCTCAATCACTCTATTATATTTGTGATCAAAACCATCTTCTAAGTATTTCATGGTTATGTTCAAAATATACGCAAAATATTCTTCGGATTTTGGCAAAAGCTCCCCACGCAAAATGTAGTTAGTTGCAGAAACCTTCCTCTCCAATTCGAGTTTGCCCACGAGTTCCGACTCACGAACTAGGAGGTCCATAGGGGGTCTTTCTCAGCTTCTGCATTTCCTAGCTTAAGTTTGGAAACATCCACGAGCTCTTTGGGTATTGATTCCTAAAAAAATGTGGTTAGATACTAAATCTTAATCTAAATACAGATAGAGGTATTTTTCTGAAATTTACCGTAAGAAGAATCCCAAATCTCTCCAATAACATCAGAATCATCAACCCTGCAACAACAGAGACCAACCCAGCCTAATAAATACGCCGCAACATATTATTTCATCTTTCAAGAAAAAAATTTAACGATAAACCTCTAATGTATATACTTGTATCCTTGGAAATAAAAGAATTTTTACCATTAATCTAAAACTCGCTTCGGAAATAAAATAACGTTTAACAATTTCTTTCTATTATTTGAATTAAGTACCGCGGAGGCGGCGACATCGACGGGGGAGGCCAAAGCAACGGCTACATCGTCAGCGGTACTCTGCAGCAAGAGTCCCAATGAATTAAAATTTATTTCAGCATTTCAAAATATTTAATTTAACATTTTAAACACCTCTGGAGTTCCATATTTCTTCAACCACACGGAACACAAATATCTGATTTCGACATCGCCCAGCAAAACGTTTCCTCAAAATCATTTTTCGGCGTTGGTTGTTGCGTTTTGTATCAAAGATATTGTAACTTCGCCTCATACAAGTCCGATTCGAATTTCGGTTCAGCCTTGAACTCCTCTCTGGAATTCTTGACCTTCATCATTACAACAAAAGAGCCGTAATATTTTATTCTTTTCATTATCACGTCTACCCACATGGAGTCCTATGACAATATGTTTTAAAATAATTAACAACACTTGAAGAAAAACAAATCTAGATTTAGTCTTATATTACTTGAAAAAAACCATATTACCCCAAACAATTTAAGCCTATAATTGTCCACCCACTCCTCAATCACTCTATTATATTTGTGATCAAAACCATCTTCTAAGTATTTCATGGTTGTGTTCAAAACATACGTAAAATATTCTTCGGATTTTGGCAAAAGCTCCCCACGCAAAATGTAGTTAGTTGCAGAAACCTTCCTCTCCAATTCGAGTTTGCCCACGAGTTCCGACTCACGAACTAGGAGGTCCATAGGGGGTTTTTCTCAACTTCTTCAGCTCCTAGCTTAAGTTTGGAAACATCCACGAGCTCTTTGGGTACTGATTCCTAAAAAATTGTGGTTAGGTACTGAATCTTAATTCAAATATTGACAGAGGAATTTTTTTGAAATTTATTGTACGAAGAATCCCAAAACTCTCGAGTAACATCAGCATCGTCACCATGCAACAACGGAGACCAACCCAGCCTAATAAATACGCTGCAACATACTATTTCAGCTTTCAAGAAAATTTAACAACGAACCTCTAATGTATATACTTATATCCTTGGAAATAAAAATTTTTTTACCATGAATTTAAAACTCGCTTAGGAAATAAAAGAATTTTTACCAATTTTTTTCTGTTATCTGACTTAAATACCGCAGAGGCGACGACATCGGCGGAGGAGGCCAAGGCTACGGCTACATCGTCAGCGGTACTCTGCAACATTAGACCCAATGAGTTAAATGCTAATTCAGCTTTTCAAAATATTTAATTTAACATTTTAAATACATCTCGAGTTCCATATTTCTTCAACCACACGGAACAAAAATCTCCGATTTCGACATCGCCCAACAAAACTTTTCCACGAAATCATTTTTCGACGTTGTTTTATGCGCTTTGTATCGAATATATCGTAACTCCGCCTCATACAAGTCCGACTCGAATTTGTTCAAAAGCTCCGACTCGGCTACCAGCTTCCCCCAAAGTTGTTCAGCCTTGAACTCCTCTCTGGAATTCTTGACCTTCATCATTTCAACAAAAGAGCCGTGGTATTTTATTATCTTCATTATCACGTCTACCCATATAGAGTCCTATGACAACATGATTTAAAATAATTAACAACACTTGAAGAAAAACAAATCCAGATTTATTCTTATAATACTTGAAAAAAAAACGTATTACCCCAAACAATTTAAGCTCATAATTGTCCACCCACTCCTCAATCACTCTATTATATTTGTGATCAAAACCATCTTCCAAGTTTTTCATGGTTATGTTCAAAACATACGTAAAATATTCTTCGGATTTTGGCAAATGCTTCCCACGCAAAATGTAGTTAGTCGCAGAAACCTTCCTCTCCAATTCGAGTTTGCCCGCGAGTTCCGACTCATGAACTAAGTGGGTCCATAGGGGGTCTTTCTCAACTTCTTCGGCTCCTAGCTTAAGTTTAGAAACATCCACGAGCTCTTTGGCAAACACAACGCTAACACATTTGCGTGTCTTTTCAACGGTATCATCCAACAACATTTTCTCCTTGCCGATATGGTCGTCTGAGGCCAAGAACTAGCTGCAAATAATTTGGTCTTCTCTAGTGTTTTAATCAGTGGTGCACGTATAGCGTGTGTGAAGGAGGAGACGCCAAAATGACGGTATCCCCGAACAGTGAAGACAGGGAGACGGACGACGACGGAGGAACGATAGAGGACGGAGATTGAGAGAGAAAGGATGTAATTCATATTTTATGTTGGGAAGTGAAAGATTTTCTGGCCATTATATGTATAGCAGTCAGGAAGAAAAGGTGCCCTGCAAAATCATTGCTCGGTCACAACTTACAATCACTAAAAGCTGCATGGTATGATCACATGAACATGCACATACATCATATCATACAAATTAAATAGGACACATAGATGAATCACGTGGCTCATGCACACATGCGTGGTATTTAATTTCCACTTACAAGTGTTTTCCACTACCTAGCTAGATGACTATGTTGCATGCATGCATGAAAGGTTGGCGCTCTCTCTCTCTCTCTCTATATCTATATATCTATATATATATATATATATATATTTATATTGGTCCATGAGAATAAGATTAATGATGAGCTCGATCCAATATTTATATGTTTAAAAAAAATTATTTATTGGTTTTTTATCCCCAAAGCTGGAATTTTTTTCCTTCAGGTTAAAGCAATAGTGTATGTTACAAACCACATACCTATACGAATGCATGAGAAAATACAATATATATTAATTAAAGATAGAGTAAAGGGTACGTAAATATTTTACATCAGTATGGGTAAATGACCTAAAATCCATGGGTAAAAACAGAAAATCATACTCCAAAGTGCGTAACCATCCACAAACTTTAGTACATGATCCCTTCTGGAAAATGTTACATTCAAAATTCAAATGAAGAGGGCTCATAAATGCTGCATTGCGTTTGGGAAAGTGTTCTAAATGATTATAATTTGTGTTTTCAAGTAAATGATTATAATATTTAATGCAATGCTATGTTATATGCATGGAGATTTAAACATGTTTGTTAATCATTAAATTCGGAGAGAGACACAAAGGGTAAAAAGATTTCAATTTCTTCGTTTTTTTTTTTTGGGGAACATTGGAAAAGACTTCCAAGACAATAAAAAGGCATTTCAAAAATGACATAAAGACAGTGAGTTTGGAATACAAACTGCAGATCACGTGAATATATATTGGCCTCGAACCAACTGGAGTTCCGTTCCATTAGCACAAGACCTCATCGTGAAGTGTATCTCCATTCTCCAATGAAGTTGGCACACTTTTTTGACAAGATCTTCCTTTTTTTTTTTTTTTTTTTTGTAACATTCTACTAACTTTCAAGGCAAAAAAAGTATTTCAAAAATCACATAATGACAGTGATACTACCAAATAAAAATGACTTTTCGCAGTGCGCTTGAACAATTGAAAGTTGTTGAAAGTCAGAGATTATCGATAACGCATAGTGCACGTCGCGAAAAGTAACATCGACAGAGCGCCACGAAAACTAACACCGATGTCGCGAAAAATAACGTCGACGGCACGCAATACACGTCGTCGTGGTATGTTGATATCACTACTACTACTACAAATATTTATATTTAATTTATTTTATTATGGTAGACCTATACAAATTGAATGTGGTCCAAGCAGTAAATTTTGAACCCAAAGATCAGTGTCATAGAGCATTGAACAGACAAACATACATGGTCTTGATTGCTTGCCATACTAAATCGTTTCACTCAACTTTCGAACCTCATTCGTCTTATATATGGCATGCACCTCATCACCAAACACAGTATATATTATAAGTATAATTAAATGTTTATTATATCTAAGATGTGGACAATGACGGAGCTAAGGAGGAGAGGGGGGGGGGGGGGGGGGGGGTTATTTATCTTTTAAAAAAAGTTCATATATTTTTTAATCGTTTCCTCTAAAAAATAAAATATGATGGAGTATTTCTATTGCTAATCAGGGTATTAATTAGGTCTTCTTGGTGTATTGCATGGACTTATAAACAGAGGCGGAGCTACAGCCTCTTGTACCCAGGCTTTAGCCCAGGTGATCCATTTTTTTTAAAAAAAAAATTTATATGTAAATTTTTGTATAATTTTGCATAAATTTGATATTAGCTCGGGTAGATCAATTTAAAATATTAAAAGAAGTTAGAGTTTAAAATTATAGTTCGGGTAGCGCCAGACTCCTGGCTCCGCCACTGCTTATAAACAGAGACGGAGCTAGCTAGTCCCCCTCAATTTTTTAATTTTATGGATTAGGAACTTAAAAATAATTATATATTTTTATTTTTTTCTCAAATATTTGCTCTTGCCCTCATGAAAAGTTTACAAAAAATTTTGCCCCCAAACCCCATGATATGACCTTGCTGAAATGGATGAGCCGGGTAAGGGGCTCCAACAGATCAAATCAGTAATTTATAATATTTGGGAATTTGAGTACAGATGATGGCAGCAGCAACACCTACATCTAAGAAAGAAACTCGTGAATGGGCGCCGGAGGGGTGTCCGACGTAGCCACTCCGATGCTAAAGTCAGCAGGTTTTCAGATAAACACAAGCAATATTTGAGAAAATATGTAAATGCTTGAGGGTTGAATGATTTTTTTAGAATTTAGAAATGACATTAATACCTGCTATTTATAGTAAAAAAAATGGGGTAAGTACCTCGATTCTCGTGCCACCTACTAAGTATGGCAAGTCGGCTGCCCATACTTGTAGCTTCTGATGACTTCTAGGACACTCCAAGTCCAAGTGGTTCTGATAGATTAGACGGCCTGTATCAATCACACTTGAGTGCGGTGCAATTCTCGAGGTGGTCCGGGTAATAAGGTACGCGGGTGTTGGCTTGAGATCCCGGCTATTGGCTCGAGAGCCTGGGTTGTGAAGATGATTGCCCGGGAAGAGGCGTAGTGCTCGGGTATTTGAGGAGAGTACCCGGCAAGTGGTTTTGATTCGGACTATCCAAGTAATAAATCGGGTTAATGATGACCCGAATCCTTATTGGGGTATCACCACCCATCCTTAAAATAGTCGAGCTAGAGCTTGACTCGCTGTCCCGATCAGTCATACTTGCATTTTTACTTAGCGCACAATTCTGAATGTGTAAGAGCATCGGGGGCTTCAAAGATTCCATAGATGGGATGAAATACCAGGGTCTGATACTACCCGTGTTTAAGATAAGTTTCCGGGGCCTCAAATCTCCCGAGATTGAATAAGATGCCGGGACCTCAAATCTCTTAGGCTTTGGATAAGATGCCGGGGCCTCAAATCTCCCGGGTAGTCCAAGAGATGTCATTATGACGCATGCTTTAGCATTAAATTCCCACCGAAAAATGTTCCGTATTCCGAGAATCCGATAATCCTGACACCTTGATATATGTGCACGTCCTTTCGCATGTCCGGTACAATTTACGAGGCACATCTCGATCGTCCACGTGTATTCAAATCAACGGCCGAGATCTTCCCCTATTGCCTATATATATTAGCCCTCATATTTTCAAAAATCACTTTCAAATTCAAACTCTCGGCGAAGTCCTTGCAAAATTTTTCCTCGAAGCTTCTCCGTGCAAACTTCTTCACTCCGACGCTCTCCCACCGTCTGCCACTTCAAATCATTTTATCCTCCAAAGAATCGTAAGTCTTCTCCCCCAAATAATGTCTAATTCTACTTCTTCAACTTCTGGAGCGAATGCGCGAGGCTCTCCTAGTGACGAGTCCGCCGCAATGCGCTTCGATTCTTCCCCTTCTCCCCCTCGCCGTCGCATTACTTCCCAAGTTTCTAAAAAACCCACAGCTCACCAAACAAAACCCTTTTCTTCAAAACCTTCTTCCTTGGGTACTTCCCGAGTCCTTAAAAAGGACAAGGGTAAGGGCAAAGCCCGGGCTTCTGGCCTTCCTCCATCCGATGCCCCGGAAATTCCCTGGTTCTCCTTTTTGAGCAGCACTCTGCGCTCGGGGGTAGATGAGGAAATTCGGGTTCTGGGATCCATTCCTTCCACCTTTTCTATCCTTGTACTCGGCCCCTTTGACCGGGCTGATAACCCTCCTACCGGGTATACTACTTTTTTCCGGGACCAAGTAAGAAATGGTCTCCGGTTTCCTATCCCCCCCTTTCTATATTGCAATGGCCAAATTTTTTGGCGTGCCCGTCAACCAATTCCACCCCAATTCTTTCCGTATCATGGCTTCGGCCTATGTTTTATTTAAAATGAACAATCTTCTTATCAGCTCCCTCGTTCTTCATTATTATTCTCTTGCCGGCTCGGGGATAATGCATTTTTCCTGACTGCCTGGCTAAATGCCCGATTCCTTGATGACATCCCTTCCTCACAGAAAGGGTGGAAAGGAAGATTTTTTTTATTCAACTCCCAGGTCCCCTTCCCTATCTTACCGGCTTTCTTCCTTCCCTGCCTTCTCAACCTTCCCTCCCCGCAACTTACAAGTTTGAAGAACCATTCCTTATAAGCCAAACGTTAGTGGAGGGGTGTAAATACTCCTCTACTACTCTTATTTTGGAAGAGAATTTAGTTGCCTATGGGTTGAGTGTCCGGGCTGAGGACACTTTGGACAGGGTGATTGACGAGGCTGCTGGCTCTGGTGCTCAACCTGGTACATATTATTTTTCTCCCTTCTTTTCTTTCTTTTTTTTACACCTGTTCTTTACTTTATCCTTCTGTAAATCTGCAACTTGTACTAATGTTTTCTTTCTCCTATTCGTGCAGATAACTCGTGAAAGGAATATTTTATTCCTTATTTATTTTTTCTAAATTGATATTATCAATTTAAGATTTTGACTTTCTAGACTATAAGATATTCCTTGATTTATTTCTAGATTATAAAAGTTGTTTAATTTTTTTCTAGGTGATAAGATCGTGGTTGATTTATCTCTAGATATTATAAGATTTGTTTTTAATATTACTTTTATATCTAAGATATTTTATTTTTGTTTAAAAGAGTTTAATATCTAATCAAATCTTGTTTCCTTATTTTCTAGGACTCTTTTTCTAGGTCAAGCAAAGGTTATATATAACTTCAACTTCACGGCCGCATGAAGAGTGGAGAGGAGAGAGTTAGAGAAGAGAGTCTTTTTCGTTTGAAGCTTTTCGTGTGAGTCTTTTGGTGTGACTCTTTCGTGAGGTCGGCAGAGGAGCGCATACATAGAAGAAAAATACAAAAGCCGAGCCTATTTTAATGAGACGTTTTTGAGTGATCGGTTGATCACTTTACAGCGTATGAGAGCTGCTGGATTTTTCGGAACACACGGAGAGTTCAGATATTGAAGATTTTCGTGTTGAAGATTTTGTGTGATTGATTCACATATACCGTGTTGCTGATTGGTGTTGCCAACACTCAAGAACAATACTGACGCAGAGTGTTGATCGAAGAGTGTATTCGTTTGGTTTTAAGCAACACGCCTTTTTATTTTATGCATCTAGTTTTTATGTGATTTATTTTGATGCATTTTTAATTTCTTGGAGTATCAAGGAATTTGGTTTTGTTTTCTCACTAGTATTGTTTTGGTGTAAACGATTTACATATTTTTCTAGTGAAATTTTTGCCATGAGGCATCGCACAAGTATTCGTGTATTCGTACTTGTGCATAATTTAAAACTGGTGTTTATTTATTAAAGTTATATTTGTGTGTTAATACTTAATTTCCGCTGCATGTTGTGTGCTCGTGTTAACAACACCAGAGCACAACACTAACTTCTGATACACACATTATAATATTTCAATTAATTTCATGTACGTTTATGAACAACAATTCCTTACAAGTGGTATCAGAGCCAACGCTTGATACACTAAGTGATTGATTCTGGTTTATTGTTGTTTTTGTTTGCAGGAAATTTTACAGAATCCCAATGGAAGTACTGTCTACAAACACTGCCATTTTGAAGGAAAAATGATGGCTGCAAGTCAACCCGCACGGTGTTGCCTCTGGTGTTGCAACACCGGACCGCAACACCACTTCAAAATCCTTGTGTCTTAATGCTAAATTTCACAATGACTCAGGTAATCATAAAATACAGGATACTGATTCTGATGAACTCACATTTGAATGTGTGCATGCTATGTATGAAGAGCTATACGAAGATTGGATCAAAAGAAATGAAACAAATTCTATGCTCTCTAAGGAGAATACAGATCTGAAAGAATGTGTGTCTCGACTTGAAGCTGTGCTTAGAAAGAAGGATCTTGAGCTTCGTAGTGTCAAGGATGATCTTGAGAAAGCCTCAAAAACTCTTGGAAAATTGAACTCCAGTTCAACAAAACTTGACTCGATGCTAATGATTGGAAATGACAGTAGAGCTGGTCTTGGATACGTGAAAAACACATATGAACATGGAGAAACGTCCAAATCCGGATCACAATCAACTGCTTTCAATAGGGAAAGGAAAGTCGATCTGATCCCTTCAAAGATTGATCCTGTGGTGAAAACTCTCCCAACCAAGATGCAAAATCCGAAACAAAGGAAACGACATTTTATTTGCCACTACTGTCATAAGCCAGGTCACATCAGACCTTTCTGTTTTAGACTGAGAAATGACTATATGAACTGGCATGCAAATCTGGTGTTTCCCACTGTGTTGCCCAACACCAGGCGCAACACAACAGTCAAGAAACCTCTTATGAAGAAAGTTTGGGTACCAAAAGCTGTTATTCATTGCAATGTCATTTATACTTCTTTAAAAACTAACATTGCAGGTGTATGGTACTTTGACAGTGGGTGCTCACACCACATGACCGGATCTAAAGAACACCTCACGGATTATGTTGAAGTAAAAAGTGGGCGTGTAACCTATGGTGGTGGTGCCAAAGGAAGAATTGTAGGCAAAGGAACCCTGAATGTTGACGGACTTCCTGAACTTCATAATGTTCTACACGTTGAAGGACTTAACTCAAACTTAATAAGCATAAGTCAACTTTGTGACAATGATTTACATGTTAAGTTCAATAAAAATAATTGTGAAGTTTTTAATGATGTCAATGTTTGTGTAATGTCAGGTACTTGTTCAGCTGACAATCGCTATCAATTGGGAGAAGGTGATGGTTGCCTAAGTGCCAAGGTGAGTGATTTAGACCTATGGCATCAAAAACTGGGACATGTGAGCTTCAAGACCTTGAAGAATCTGTGTAAGTTTGATGCTGTGAGAGTTATGCCAAATTTAAGTTCAGGTAACTCATATGTCTGTGGACCGTGTCAGAAAGGTAAACAAACCCGTGTTGCGAACCCGGTGTTGCAACACTTTGGGACAACACGGTGCCTTGAACTCTTGCATTTGGATCTAATGGGTCCGATGGAAATTGAAAGCTTGGGTGGTAAGAAATATTCGTTTGTTTGTGTTGATGATTTTTCGCATTTTACTTGGGTAAGTTTTCTGAGAAAAAAATCCGATACATTTGATGCTTTTAAGAAGTTGCATGCTAGGATAACAAATCTGTATGATATGAGGGTGGTTAAAATAAGAACCGATCATGGTGAGGAGTTCGAAAATTCTCATTTTATTTCTTTGTGTCATAAGAAAGGTATCAGTCATGAATATTCATCTCCGAAGACCCCTAAAAAAATCGGCATAGCTGAAAGGAAAAATCGAACCCTCCTAGAAATGGCTCGGATCATGCTTAGTTCCAAGAATGTGTCAAAATGTTTTTGGGTCGAAGCTTTAAATACGGCATGTCACATTTCCAACCGCGTTTATTTAAGGAGTGGTTCTACAATGACTTCATATGAGATTATCATGGGAAGAAGACCAAACCTTAAATATTTCCATATTTTTGGATGTGTATGTTATGTGCTGAATGATAGAGATCATCTAGCTAAATTTGATTCAAAAAATGTTAAATGTCTTTTTCTTGGATACTCTACTAATGGTCGTGCTTATCGTGTATTTAATCTGAGAACTAGGACTACAATGGAATCAATTAACGTTGTGTTTGATGATCTTGCAGATTTGACAGTTAAAACACCGGAGGCTGATGTAGAAGAATTGCTGGATATAAGTGAGGCACTGACCAGAAACAGTGTTGAGTCTGGTGTTGGGACCAGTGAAGCAACACCAAGCACAACACCGCCTCTGAACCAAACAGAAATTGTGGATAATGATAACGATGATAATGATGATGTGGTGATCAATTGTGAAAGAGAAATTCCCAACAAGATTCAGAAAATCATCCATCATCACAAATCATTGGTGAATTACATGATGGTGTGCAAACAAGAAACAAAGAAAAGGTGGACTACCGCAAAATGATTGGTTTAATCTGCATGAGCTCCACGTTTTCTCAGGTAAGTCACTCGTGTTTTGTGTCTCAAATTGAACCCAAGAATAATAATAATGGCATTTTGAATGAGGAAGCCTATGTCAGCCAACCTAAGGGAATTGAAGATCCTCACCACGTGGACCATGTCTACAAATTGAAGAAGGCCCTATATGTACTGAAACAGGCTCCACGGGCATGGTACGGTAGGTTAGCTAACAATCTGATAAACTTGGGCTTCAAACGAGGTGAGGTTGACAAAACTCCTTTCATTCAAAAACTGAAATATGATATTTTGATCTGTCAAGTGTATGTAGATGATATTGTTTTCAGTGCTTCATCTCAAATGCTTGTGAATAACTCTGTGGATTGCATGTCATCACAATTCGAAATGAGCATGGTAGGAGAACTAACTTTCTTTCTTGGATTGCAAGTTAAGCAATTACATGATGGTATATTGTGATAACTCAAGTGTTATAGACATTTCTAAGAATCCTGTTCAACACTCTCGAACAAAACACATAGACATAAGACGTCACTTTATTCGAGATTTGTTTGAAAAAGGCATAATTCGACTGGAATTTGTTAGGACTGAGAATCAACTGGCTGATATATTCACGAAACCTTTGGACTTTGAGAGATTTTCCAATCTTCAGAAGTCTCTCATCATGTGCGTACAATAATCACACACACATGTTGCCATTGGTGTTGCCAACACCGGTGACAACACCATTTTTGCATGTATATTTTTAGGATGTTAGACATACTGCATAATCATAACCATCATATTTATTTGTGTAATGTCTGAACAGTGAAGGCAATTTCTGAAAGGCACTCTCTGAGTGTTCATACTTCCAATCAAATGTTGAGGAATAAATTATGCTCAATCCAAGGCATCGAGTAGTTGAGGATATTCATGGAAATCGTGATCTTGTCTAAATGTGAAAAAGTGACTTGGAAAATATGAGCATAAGGAAAAAAACAGAAAAGAGGTAAATAAAAAAATTGTTTAGAAGAAAATGGAAAAAGCTACCTAGAGGAGTCCATTGAAGACCGTTCTTCTAGTGTGGGAGCTACCACTTCTAAGTAAAAATAGTAATGGAAAAAGCTACCTAGGGGAGTCCATTGAAGACCGTTCTTCTAGTGTGGGAGCTACCATTTCTGAATCAAAATAAAATTTTATGGAAGTTTGAATAAAACTCAGTGGTGTTGCCAGGAGGTGTTGCCAACACCAAGTTCTGACACAGCACAGTTTATACATTGCCTGACATTTTGATAATTCATCATATTGGAGGCATATTTAGGACATGCATATTGATTCTTGTTTCGTGAATTCATCATGTGCAGTGACATATCAGTGTTGACCTATGACAGTTGATAAAAACCTTGATTACCTAGATTTTGAATTTATGTGTATACTTGTGTCAGTGAGTTATAATGGATGTGGGTTTTACTGGATATTCTTTTGAAATCGTCGTAACACGAGTTTGAATCAATTTTACTGTTTGATTTTGGTAATTACTCTTGCTTGTTCTCATTTACCCTTGCAATTTTTTTTACTCTCGTGATTTCTTTGTGCGTTTTTGTGCGTAACTCCTGATATACCTCTATAATTTTCTCTCATATTCTACAAGTGGCTGAGTAGATGGTGGTTTTGGAAGTTGGCTTACATTCTGGCCAAAAAGGGGGAGTAGGAGAACCAAAAATGACACATAAGAAGATAAAGGATGAAGATGAATACTTATGTTCTGTCTGTAATGTTGTTTTTGGGTCTCTCTTATATCTGTTTGCGTGATTATTTAATTTTTCTTTCGTATATCTCCTTATGTTTTCAGGTGTTCTAATGATGGTGTTGACAACACTGTCAACAACACCAGTGCTCTAACATGTTTAATTCATGGGGAGATGAACTTTGACTCAGGGGGAGACACACTCTAATGCAGGGGGAGCTTAACTGATTGCGATGCTTACCAAGATTATCATTTTTGGATGTTTTGTCCAGAAAGGCAAAAAGGGAGAGATTGAAAGGAATATTTTATTCCTTATTTATTTTTTCTAAATTGATATTATCAATTTAAGATTTTGTCTTTCTAGACTATAAGATATTCCTTGATTTATTTCTAGATTATAAAATTTGTTTGATTTTTTCTAGGTGATAAGATCGTGGTTGATTTATCTCTAGATATTATAAGATTTGTTTTTAATATTACTTTTATATCTAAGATATTTTATTTTTGTTTAAAAGAGTTTAATATCTAATCAAATCTTGTTTCCATATTTTCTAGGACTCTTTTTCTAGGTCAAGCAAAGGTTATATATAACTTCAACTTCACGGCCGCATGAAGAGTGGAGAGGAGAGAGTTAGAGAAGAGAGTCTTTTTCGTTTGAAGCTTTTCGTGTGAGTCTTTTGGTGTGACTCTTTCGTGAGGTCGGCAGAGGAGCGCATACATAGAAGAAAAATACAAAAGCCGAGCCTATTTTAATGAGACGTTTTTGAGTGATCGGTTGATCACTTTACAGCGTATGAGAGCTGCTGGATTTTTCGGAACACACAGAGAGTTCAGATATTGAAGATTTTCGTGTTGAAGATTTTGTGTGATTGATTCACATATACCGTGTTGCTGATTGGTGTTGCCAACACTCAAGAACAACACTGACGTAGAGTGTTGATCGAAGAGTGTATTCGTTTGGTTTTAAGCAACACACCTTTTTATTTTATGCATCTAGTTTTTATGTGATTTATTTTGATGCATTTTTAATTTCTTGGAGTATCAAGGAATTTGGTTTTGTTTTCTCACTAGTATTGTTTTGGTGTAAACGATTTACATATTTTTCTAGTGAAATTTTTGCCATGAGACATCGCACAAGTATTCGTACTTATGCATAATTTAAAACTGGTGTTTATTTATTAAAGTTATATTTGTGTGTTAATACTTAATTTTCGCTGCATGTTGTGTGCTGGTGTTAACAACACCAGAGCACAACACTAACTTCTGATACACACATTATAATATTTCAATTAATTTCATGTACGTTTATGAACAACAATTCTTTACAACTCGAAAATGCAGGAGGCCTTTGCTAAGAAATGGGCGGCAGAGAAGGCAGCCAAGGAGAAGAAACTGGTAGCTCGGAAGGCTGCAGCTGAGAAGAAACAGGCCGAGGAGGAGGCAGCCTGGCAGGCTGAGTTGACTCGGGTCGAGACTCGACAGGAGGAAGAGGCGACCCGAGATGAATCCCGGGAAGATAAAATATGATGGAGTATTTTTTAATCGTTTCCTCTAAAAAATAAAATATGATGGAGTATTTCTATTGCTAATCGGGGTTTTAATTAGGTTTTCTTGGTGTATTGCATGGACTTATAACAGAGACGGAGCTAGTCCCCCTCAATTTGTTTATTTTATGGATTAGGAACTTAAAAATAATTATATTTTTTCATTTTTTTCTCAAATATTTACAAAAATTTTGCCCCCAAACCACACAATTTTTTGGCTCCGTCTCTGCTTATAAATCATACAAATGATGAATCACTTACACATGATATTATATTATACATAAAATACATGCGAATTAATTAAAGGCGTTGATATATATATATATATATAATAAAAATTATAAGTACATATATGAAATGGGAAAAAAGTGACTCCAATTCACAAAAAGACCTTGGATAATTAAATAAAATTTACTTTTACTTAAGATTTTATCGGGTACACTTCCATACATAGGCCAAATTCATCGACAACTTATAAAATGATATCTTACTTTTGCAATTTGTTCAACCACAACTTGGTTTATCATCAATCAAATGGAATTATATATACTGATTTCATCCCATAGTTAATAATAAATTTAAAATATATAAACAGAAAAAAAAAGGAGGACACGAATACAAAAATATCAATACCTGAAATTAATTAGAGACTAAAATTAGGACACGCCATATGTATGTATATATGATCTATCGATGGTTCATATATAACTTGTCCGCTTGATATCATCGCGACATTAAATACCTTGTGGCTTGATATGAACCGGTCGGTGATCATTAGAAAGTTTGACAGGGAAAAAAATACCAAAAAATAAACAAATAAAAATGGTTTTGTTAGTGGTTGTAGGGCGCTACTGATTTTTTTGGATCATACTCATATAAAAATAACTATAAAGGTAGTATTTTAGTTGTTGTGTCGAATGGTGTCAAAACTGATCTTTTCACAATTGTTTATACTCTAGTAGACGCAGAGAATGATGTGAATTGTGATTCATGATTTTGTTACCATTTGAGAAGTGTCCTTACTCTGTGTCAAGGTATTCAATTCGATGAGTCCACTTTTTTTCTCGAACAAATATCCTGATATTATTAATTGAAAGGACATATAATCTTGGATAACAAAATATAATTTATTCCTTGAAATAATCTTTTATTCAAATTTAATATACTTATTGATAAGATTGTGTGAAATATTAATTTAAAGGGTTTTGTCTTTCTAGATATGATATTATGATAAAGATTTTATGATATAGTATTATTGATTTTAAATAAAAAAAATTATTTCTGTTGGAACATTTTATGTTCGCAATCTTGATTTTGATATTAACAAAACTTGTTATTTTGTTACTGATAAATTTACCTAAGTGCGTAGAGCTGAGATCGTTACGAGCCGTCAAAATCGCAAACTGATCGCACAAACTGAACCAATCGAACTGAAATGTCAATGAACAGTTGCACTGATTGTCCAGCTGATAATTGGTTCAGCAGAAGAACTTCAGAAGCCCGGCCAGCTAATGAAGAATTCAACTGATAAAGAGTACTGCTGTCCAGGTCAACTGAAAGAGTGAAATCAGTTCAACTGACGAGTCAACTGATTTCACCAGCCCAACTGAAGATCAGTTAAGATGATCAGTTAGAACCAATCATTTGCAGATCAAGACAAACTTATCCAAGTGGATTCCAGTTCAGCACAAGGGTACATATCATGGCTGCGTACTGGTGCACCTTAGCACGTTGTGAAATCCATAAAAAACTGTTTACAAAGACGTTATTATTTTGAAGAGTAATATTTCACGTGTTGCCGTGATTGTTGGAGACATCTGCAAATAACACACGTGCAAGTGTTGGCTGAAGATCGCATTTTGTTGCTCTAGTTTTTGGCACCATATTTTTTGCTTTCTTGAATATGTTTCAGTGTTGGTACTTATTTTAGAAAGCAGTTTATTTTCTCAAAGAGTTGAGAAAATTTATTTTCATTAAAGTCACTCGTGATTGTTTTTTGTAAACTGAAAAGTGTTTTCTAGTGATTATTTTGCCCTGAGGTACCATAAATACTTGTGCACAATTAGTTCTGAGTTATTCTAGTTTAAGCTATTTATTTGTGATATATTTTTACGCTGCGTGTTGAGCCAAGTGTTAAAACATTTGGAACAATATTTAAATCTGATACACAAAAACTCTCGTGTACTTTTTACAATTTATGTTAAACAGAATAATAAACCCCTTACATTAAGGAAATTCCACAACTATTTGCAGGTAGTCTCCGTGATTGTTGTTTAAGATATTTAATTGATAATTTTATGAAGCAGATAAATTTTTAATTACGAATTCTTCACCAATTGTTTTCGATTTTTTATATATTGTTTGATTTTTTTAAAAGTTGAATGTAAATGGTTTTGCTTTCATTTCAGATGATAAGTTACCCCCAAAATTTTAAAACAAGCATCGGTATTTGGTATTTAAGAAATTTGTGTATGCTTCGGCTTTGCAGGAGTGTGAACAACATATAAATACTATTTTCGACCCGATGCAACTTTCCAAAAGGTTTGTTGCAGATTTGGATCCATGTAGTTGGTCAAATGCATTGTTTTTTTTTTTTTTTTTTGGTAATAGATAATGTGTTACAAATAAAAATATAGTCGATCGCTGGAACAATTAGACTAGTCCAGTTCTTTTTTATTGATTGTGGCTATAATGGACCACATATGTGTACAAATCATGAACATGATGCACCAACGGCGTGAATCAACATTAGCCATGGTTAAGGAATTAAGTCTGACAAAGAAAAAGATTGTCGCAAGCTATATATTGAATTACGAATCTTGAGAGTGCATCCATCGTTCCTCTAATTGAAAGTTTGAGGTTGCTGATGATGCGAAGTCATTTGTTGTAGATTTAATGGACATGCCTTGTTCATGTAAAGCTTGGCATATCAGTGAGCTTCCATTCAAGCATACCAAACATTACGTTTGTTGTATGTATATGTGCTAGCTTTCAGGGAAACCCTACACAATCGCATTACATTGCAGGTAAAAGAATACTATTTTAAGGATACTCAAAATTTTGGACTATGGTATTCAAAAGATTCTAGTTTCAATTTTATTAGGTATTCATATGTTAATTATGCCGGTTGTAAGATAGATAAGAAGAGCACAAATGGAACATGTAAGCTTGTTACAGATTGATCTCATGAACCAAACATATCGATATTAGACATCATAGAGACTATATGATGAAGAAGGACACAAGGCTGGAACATGTTTCAACATATCACAAAGTTGCTGATATATTCACCAAATTTTTATCAAAAACTAAGTTTTTTTACTTTACAAATATACATTGACTTTTTTATTTAAGTTAATTATGCATATTCTCAAAGGGAATGTCAGATTGAGATGATAAGACAATATGCAGATTTATTAAGCTCAAATTGATTATTAGCTCAAGTTTATGATCAGTCCGATGTTATCCTATAGCCCTTACTGATGACAAGACAATATTCAGATTTATTAAGCTCAAGTTGATTATTAGCTCAAGTTTATGATCAGTCCAATGTTATCATATAGCTCTTACTGATGACATTTATGTTGATTAAAGTAACTGATAAAAATAGTCATTTTATTTTAATTTATTTGAATTTGCCTTAAATAGATTTAATTTTCAAATTTATTTTTACCTCAATATTTATTTCACCACCTTATTGTACAGTTAAACTTTTTGAATTTTTCAAATTCTTTCCAAACATGCTGATACATGGCCTGACATGTTATGCGTTATTAGAATGTATATATTCTCGTTATCGTCCATCGTTTCAATTCACTAATCTTAATTTGGTTATTTCGCACTCACTCGTAATCTTGCACACATTTCTCTTGCAATCTCAAATTTTTTCTCAATATTCACCATGTCTCCATTCACAACAACACTCTTCACATTAATTTTGATGTTGTATACGAACCACAAGATGAAGGAATAGTTGCTACGTTCAAAACACTGGAAGCGTATGGGCTGAAGACTTTTCTTGGTTGTATTAGTCATAACTATTAAGATGTTCTGACTCAGTTCTTTTCCACTACAACTGTGGAGAACCAATTAGTTTTTTGTACTATATATTGGAGGGAAGAACATTTCGTTCAGATTGAAGTTCTTTGCTGATATTTTTGATCTGCCATGCGAGGGCATCACAAAATTCTAAAACTTGCCACCAGTTAATGTTGAAGAAATGATGAATGTGTTTTCACTGACTGGAGCACCCATCAAATCTTCTGGAAAGAAGAACGAAATGAAGGTGGAGTACAAACTCCTGAATAACATAGTGGCAAAGTCCCTTACTGTCAAATCCGAATCTTTTGATGCCTTCACTGTGGAAAGATTTGAGATAATGGTGATCATATCCTCAAGAATCAAGATCAAAAGGTAATCAATTTTATACAACATTCTTCTTGTGATGGTCTATACTCCAGATAAGCAATCTCAAGGATTTGATGTGCCGATCTGTTAAAATCTAGAGAAATGTGATGTTTAGATGAGTCAATTTTCAGCACTGCACATCCCCACAAGGTCCTTAATTATAAGTCCATTGTTGTCTACGAGGCCAAGAGCATAATTTCTGCTGAATAGTTTATTGGAGAAATTTACAAGCCGTAGAACCAACTCAAAAGAAAAAGAAACAATCTCCCAAGAAGAAAAATTCCCCGGGCTAGAGACTGTTAAAGATAAATTTGTTTGTAGATCCATCTGAGTCAGACAGCTCTCGTGCCGAAAATGAATGACTACCACTAACTCAAGTGTTTTATCCCTACGTTCCAGAGAAGAAGAAAGAGACGAAGAAGATCAAGACAATAAAACATTTCAATGAACCAATCAAAGCAGCTCTGATCCCTGGTTTTCTCATTAGCAAAGATGTGCCCGGAATCACGATTGCTTAGACAAACATCACTTTTACTACTTTTGGGTTACCTCATATCAATCGCAAGGCCAAGGGCAAAAGCATTTTAATTGAACCTAATGATCCAATCTCATAAGTTCATACTGCTATCAATATGACGATGCAAGATGTTGAACATATTGTTCAGGTCAAGCTGAAGAAGTTTGATAGATGGGTAGATCATATGACAATTATTCATTTCGCCCAGATCAAGACCTCGAGGAAATTGGAAATTTGAAATTTTGACAAAACTAGAAAATCAAATTTTGAATTGGACCGAGACGAATCTCATATTTGAAGCACCGGAAAGAAGTGATTTTCTGGCAATGATGATGTGTGAAAGTACACTTGGATCATGTTGAACATGAAAAGGGAAAGTTTCAATGTAACGTACCGTATTTTTGAACTACTGGAAATTTGCGGAAAAATAAAAATTTTCTTAAATACCAAACAAGAGTTGTAGTATCAAATCTTCTAGTGTAATCCTTCTAAAAACAGAAGAATGATAGACGTAGAAACTCTGTCTTCAAACTTTCATAAACAAACTCTCAATTTTCTTTACTCTATGTCATCCACTTATCTAATCTCATCTTCTATGTATTATTTGTTCACTTTGTGTATTGAGTTATTTCCGACTTTAATTCCTTTTAGTTGCTCATATCACATAGTTTGATTGGAAAAATATTTAAAGCTGCTAACCGTTTATGAATTTAATTCCTTTTGATTGTTCGAATCACATAGTTTGATTGGAAAATTATTTCAAGATGCTAACACAATTTGATTTGCAAAAGCTATTAATATTTTTTAATAAGTTTATTCACATCCTCTAAATTTATTTTTGATCTAACAGTGAGAATATACAAATATGGTTTTTTTTTTTTTTTTTTTTTTGAAATGAATATACAAATATGGTTGACAATGATAAAAAAAAATTCACACATTAAAGTATTATAATTAACAAATAAATTAATAGAGGTTCAAAGTAGGTTTCGTTTGAAGTCAAACCTTTTTTACGTCCTTCCTTTTTGGCCTAGTATTGGGGATAAACAAATGAAAACCCTACAATTTGGGGTTAAACGAATTAAACTCAAGAATTGTAACAAAAAATTACGAACTCGAGAATATTCATTCAAAAATTTTGAAAGATTTTCTTCAGCAGCCCATGTCACTTCCTTCTTTTTGGAAGATTTTCTTCGACTCGCTACCATTGATAGCGTCTGTATTATCAAGCTTGTCGACAGAGATCAATGTTTTCTTTCGTCCAAGATGAAGTCGTTTGAGAGAGGGAAAATAATTCATTCACAATAATCTTCCTTATTATTGATCATTTGCCCAAATAAATTTCTTAGTTCATATTGTACAATTTGTGATTTGTGAAATAACATGTTAACGATAAGATTCAATAGCATTATATTATCTCATTTTTTGCTCAAGTTTTATGATATATTTATCTTTGAGTAGGTCTCTTGTGAGACGGTCTCACGAATCTTTATCTGCGAGACGGGTCAACTCTACCGATAAAAAAAAAATAATACTATTAACATAAAAAATAATATTTTTCATTAATGACCCAAATAAGAGATCTGTCTCACAAAATACGACCCGTGAAACCGTCTCACACAAGTTTTTGCCTTTATCTTTTAATTTATTTATTTCACAATAATGACTGAATTTTATACAATGTTTTTAAATCAAGTACAACGTGGATTTATAATATTTCTATAAATAATAAATGTTGGTGCACAATTAATTTTATATTAAATAGTATTTATTCTATATTTATTTGTGATTCTGTTTTGTATTTTTTATTTATTTAAAATTGATGTTTTAATTTCAAGAGATATTTTTGAAAAACAGGAATCAATAAATATTAACAGACCAATTTTTTTACTCACTAATAGTATAGTTTCTAAAAAAACATTGTAGTATAAATTAACATCGACTGAATATGCCAAGTCCCATGATTTCACAATATTTTTTTTCTCGATTGTCATTCGACCCGTTGACATAATTATATTTAAAATGACAAAAACTTGTGTCAGAGGGTCTCACGGGTCGTATTTTGTGAGACGGATCTCTTATTTGGATCATCCATGAAAAAATATTATTTTTTATGCTAAGAGTATTACTTTTTATTGTGAATATCGATAAATTTGACTCGTCTCACAGATAAAGATTCGTGAAACCGTCTCATAAGATACATGTTCATTTAAAATTGAAATGATCCATGAAAAAAAAAAGTTATTTTATAAATATGTTATAAAAATGCTAAATTATATTACTAATATTTTATAAATTTGTTAAATAAAATTATAAAATAAAAGAAGTCAAATCAGTCAAAATTGAACCATCCGCTCACAAGTCTCCATCATGTCACATTTCTTTGGTATGACCCACACGTTTGGCGATATAGTTTTGGAACAAAATAAAGTAGGAGGTAATATATATATTTTTAAACTGTAAATAATATTTTTTTACTTCTATAAATCCAACCGAATTAACCAAAAATCGATTTAGCCGAATTGTTTGAAGTTAACCGAACCGCAAGATTCCTTGCTAAAATCGAATTGACCAAATAGAATTAAAATCGGTTATTTAGATCGGCAATCGAATTAACCGATTTTTTTTTAAAAAAATTATAATTAAAATTACTAATTTAAATATTCTATTTTAATCATAATAAAAAATATTATCCATAAAAAATTTAAATTTAAAATAAGTCACGAAGGGTATCTGTGTAGCTAACTCCCCCGGTGTAAGGACCATGTATCGTATTATCGTAAATCTTATGTGATTATCGATAATTTCTGAAATTATCATGTGATTATGTATTTGATGTATATCATGACAATGAAATGAGAAAATAAGTATTGGATATGAATTGATGTTGTAAGAGCTCGAGTGGAGAAGCTGGACGCCATTAAGTACAAAACCAATATTTTGGACAGAACATGTGGCGCCCGAGCGGTAGAAGATTACCGCCCGAGCGCCAGTGTAGAATATGTGAGTAATCAAACAGAACATGCCGCGCCCGAGCGGTAAATTGTGATCGCCCGAGCGCGGTACAAAAATAACTCGGGGGCAGAACATCTCGCGCTGGGGCGCGAGAAGTCTACCGCCCGAGCGCCGAAGCGGTGGGGATAAGAATCCCTTCTTTCTTTCTTTTCCTTCGTCAGTTCATTTCAGCAACTTCGAGGGAAAGTTAGAGAATTCGATTTCTTCCGTCCGAATCGACTTCGAAACGCTGTCTAAACGCGAAACAAATTATATATTTGTGATCGTCGCGTCGAGGGCTTTTGACTGAGGTAATTTTCTTCTGGTTCCAGCAGCTCTAAATATCAAAGTGCTGGAATAGCATGTATTTGAAGTTGAAATTCCTATATGTAGTATAATAACCGACAATAAACTCACATTCGAAGTCGGAATTGAATTATGATATGATTTGGATTTGATATGAATTTTTGAAGTTTCAAATGATATTTGAAACCCATATTAATGATTTTGGATTATGTTATTGATTGGAATGAGTATGTTATTGATGTAGATAAAGTATTATACCGATATCTTCAGGCTACATCAACTGGAAACGAAGAATTAAGGTATGTTGCGATCGGGTAACATACGACAGGTATCTGTATTATATGATATATGTTGGATTGATTTGATTGATTGGAATGAGAATATATGTCTATATGCCTTAATTGTTGAGTTTATGTGGCATACATGACATTGTGATTGGAATATCGATGTATAAAATAAATGTTTTGTTAACACACATCGTTTGATGCATACATCGATACATGACATGCACGTTGAACTATGATCCTTGGATACCCTGATATGATTTGATTGGATTCTGGGGTTTGTGAACACAATGCTATGTTTGGTATTACATGACCCTTAAAGCATAGACATTTGTGGCCCCGACGATTGATATGAGATTTGGGATTTGATGGCGCTTTGTCAACGCTATCATACGAGTATCTCTTATTGAGGCCGGTTTGCCAGCTCGAGCATTGATTTGATAGCGATTCGTTTGATTCTGACATGTGCTCAGTGGATGGGCATTTGACATGATACATCCACGACATACAATGCATTGCATACCATATATCATTATTTAGATACTTGTGGTATATATGATTGTTGTTCCATATGGAGCTTTGCTCACACCCAAGGGGGGCTGTATTGCCTTTGTGTGTGGACAATGGCAGGTACTCCAGGATATCAGGAGAACTGAGAGGGTATTTCCGGAGGGAGTCATAGTTTGAGTTGAGGTTTATATTTATATGTATATGTATATGTATTTATATACCGGGGCATGTCCCGAGGATATGAGTTGTTTGTATATGATTGGTTTTGATTACGTGTGGGCATGTTTATGATATGAGATTAAATACTATTTTTAATATTTAAGTTATAGAAAAAATATTTTGGGCTCATTGTAAAGAAATTTTAAACTCGTTTTCCGCTGTAATTAATTAACCCTAATCAAAGTGCATTGTAATAACGATTAGGAGCTAAGGGCCCCACACAGAGTGGTATCAGAGCATAGCTGGGAATGCTCGATTGAGTTTTGTGTACACTTGAATAGACACAAATGAATTGTGCGTATGTGTTTGATTTATTTGTATTACTTGCTCCTGCTTGATTTGATTTGAGTAAGTATTTGATGAGATTGATGATATGAGATGATGGTATTATGAAATTGATATTGATTTGTGATATTCATCTTTTGATTGTAGATGAATCCCACAAATGAAATTGCGAGTAGCAGTACTAAGAGAATAGTTGGGCAATTTGAAGGATTGTCCATGGATGTAGTGATGGCACGATTCCAGGATTTGAAACCACCGAGGTTCTTTGTCACTGAGAGTGCTGAAAGAGCAGAGGCTTGTATAAAGGATATCGAGCACTTGTTTAATATTGTTGAGTATTCCAAGGCTCGGAGATTGAAACTTTCTTTGTATCAGTTGAAAGACCGAGCTAAATCTTGGTGGGAAGCCGCTGAGATTGGATTGAAAGAGGCCGGGATTGAAGTCACATGGGATGTCTTCAAGGCCCGGTTTTGGAGCAGTATTCCCCTCCATCCTATTATACTGCTCAGGAGAATGAATTTAATAATCTGCAGTAGGGAACGATGACTGTTGCAGAATATGCTTCAAAGTTTTCTACTCTGTTGAAGTATGCACCTCACGTAGCTGGGAATGCGAAGGCAAAATATAACAGGTTTGTGAATGGATTGCATCATGCTATATATACTTATGTTGTTTCTAGATTGCCTACCAGCTACGCAGAGGCAGTTGAACGAGCTAAGGCAGCCGAGGCTGGACTTAGGCGAGGAGATCCACAATATACTCCTCTACCTCCAGTGTCAGCTCAGCAGCCTACTTTGCGGCCGAGAGGTAAGAAGTTTAAGAAGACTGGTTGTGTTTCTTCGTCTTCTTCGAGTTCGAGTGGATCATAGCGAGGGAGTCCTGTGATTGCTCCTTATTGTAGTCATTGTGGGGGTAAACATACTATCGAGCAGTGTCGAGATATGTTTGATACTTGTTATCAGTGTGGGCAAGAAGGCCATTTCTCTCGAGTATGTCCGAACAGGGGTACGACTTCTTCTCAACCCCAGCCAGGATTTAGAAGTGGCCCTAGTATGATGAGACATGCTCTTCCTGCTCCATCCTTTCAGCAGTCGAGTGTCCCACGATATCGAGGATCGGGTGGTCAGAGTGCCCAAGTTCCTCCTCAAGTGAGAGTGTACGCCATGACCGAGGCGAGAGAAGCTCCTAGTGGCGTGATTGCAGGTATTTGCACGCTTTGTGATTATCCTGCACGTGTTTTATTTGATACAGGAGCATCTCATTCATTCATATCTCATGCATTTGTTGCATCTCACGATATTGAGTGTACCCCGTTGTATGATACTTTGTCGATAGCCACGCCAGCAGGGAAGATTATTTTGTCTGAGAAAGTTGTGCATAATTGTGTATTGATATATGAGGATAATGTGGTATTTTTGAATTTGATTGTCCTCCCAATGCACGACTTTGATTGTATTGTTAGCATGGATATCTTGATGACAAATCGAGCTACTGTTGATTGTTGTCATGGAGTGGTTCGATTTCGACCGATTGATGGACCCAAGTGGAATTTTTATGGCAAGGGTTCCCAAGCCAAAATTCCATTGGTATCTTCCTTGGAAATGTCTCGACTTTTGACTAGCGGAGATGAGAGTTATCTTATCTACGCTATTGATGTCTCTAAGAAGGAACCTTCCTTATCTGAGATTCCTATTGCGAAAGAATTCTGGATGTATTTCCCGATGAGATTCCTAATTTTCCTCCTCATCGAGAAGTTGAGTTTAGTATTGATCTTGTGCCGGGAACTGCGCCTATTTCTAAAGCTCCTTATTGCATGGCACCTCTGCAATTGAAAGAACAATTACATGATCTTCTTGATAAGGGATATATTCGACCGAGTGTATCACCTTGGGGAGCTCCAGTCTTATTTGTTCGAAAGAAAGATGGTACTATGTAAATGTGTATCGATTATAGACAATTGAATCGGGCTACAGTGAAAAACAAGTACCCACTTCCTCGTATTGATGATTTATTTGATCAGCTTCAAGGTACTTCTATTTACTCTAAGATTGATCTTCGTTATGGGTATCATCAAGTACGAGTTCGAGACGAAGATGTGCCTAAAACTGCTTTCCGTGCGAGGTATGGCCACTATGAATTCTTGGTTATGCCTTTTGGTCTCACGAATGATCCTGCTGTTTTTGTGGATTTAATGAATCGTGTCTTTCGAGATTATCTTGACCGATTCGTTATCGTCTTTATTGATGATATTCTTGTATATTCGAAATCGAAAAAGGAGCATGCTGAACATTTGAGACTGGTACTTCAAACTCTTCGTACTAGTCATTTATATGCCAAATTGTCCAAATGTGAATTATGGATGGACAAGGTGGTATTTTTGGGCTTCGAGACATGGCATATCTGTTGATCCTGCGAAGGTCGAAGCTGTATTGAGTTGGCCAAGACCTACGAATGTTCCTGAGATTCGTAGCTTCATGGGGTTAGCTGGATATTATCGTGGTTTAGTGAAGAATTTTTGAAAATAGCTAAACCTATTACTCAACTGACACAGAAGAATCAGCGATTCATTTGGTCAGATGAATGCGAAGCTAGTTTTCTCTAATTGAAGACGAGATTGACCACAGCACCTGTGCTTATTATTCCCTCAGATACCGGAGGATTTGTGGTATGTACAGATGCGTCTGGTAAAGATTTGGGTTGTGTTCTGATGCAACATGGCAAAGTGGTTGCTTATGCGTCTCGTCAATTGAAATCTCATGAAACATGTTATCCTGTTCACGATCTTGAATTGGCTGCCATTGTGTTTGCTTTGAAAATTTGGCGCCATTATTTGTACGGAGAAAAGTTTGTTTTATATTCCGACCATAAGAGTCTGAAATATCTCTTTTCTCAATCTGATTTGAATATGAGGCAACGCAGGTGGATGGATCTCCTGAAGGATTTTGATTGTGAGATTCAATATCACCCTGGATCGGTGAATGTCACTGCGGATGCCCTCAGTCGGAAAGTTCATGATTATGTTTTAGCCTCTGTTTGTGTCGCCAAGGTACATGAGGATATATGTACTTCTGGTTGGACTTTTCACTCGAATTGAAATTCTGTCACTGTCTCAGCATTGCAAATTGAGCCGAACTTGATATCGAAAATCCGAAAGGCCCAACGAAGCAATGCTCAGATCCAAAAGTCGAAAGAACTTGTATCTGCCGGACATCAGTCTGGATTTCAGATTTCTTCTGATGGTTCTTTACGACTTAATGGTCGGCTGGTAGTTCCTGATAATTCTGATTTGAAATTTGCCCTTCTTCGAGAAGCACATTGTAGCAAATACAGTATTCACGCTGGAGGTCGAAAGATGTATTTGACATTGAGACCTCAATTCTGGTGGAAACGTATGAAGAAGGACATTGCTGAGTTTATTTCTAAATGTCTTGTCTGCCAGCAAGTGAAAGCCGAGAGAATGAAACCTGGAGGATTGCTCCATAGTCTTGAAATCCTGAAATGGAATTGGGAACATATTGCTATGGATTTTGTGACTCATTTACCTCGTTCGCCCAAGAGCTGTGATGCTATTTGGATCATTATTGACCGGCTTTCAAAATCTGCACATTTTATTCCGTATGAACGGACTTATCCTTATAAGAGAATGGCCCGTTTATACATCGAGAATATTGTGAGACTGCACGGTGTGCCAGTCTCAATTGTATCTGATCGTGATCCCAAGTTTGCTTCTAAATTCTGGGGTAGTTTCCAAAAAGCGATGGGTACGCGTTTGGCTATGAGTACTGCCAATCATCCTCAAACTGATGGCCAGACTGAGCGTACAATTCAAACGTTAGAGGATATGTTACGTGCTTTTGTGATGGATTTCAGAATGGGATGGCAAGATGCCTTACCATTGGTTGAATTTTCTTATAATAATAGTTTTCAAACGAGTATTGATATGGCACCGTTTGAAGCTCTATATAGGAGACGATGTAGATCACCATTATTCTGGGATGAAATTGGTGAGAGACAATTGACTGGACCTGAAATGATACAGGAAATGAACGATAAGGTTCAGTTGATTCGACAGCGGATGAAAGCTGCTCAGGATCGTCAAACGAGTTATGCGAACAAACGAAGACGACCCTTGGAATTCCAGAAAGGTGACAGAGTGTTTTTGAAAATATCTCCCTTTAGAGGCACTGTTCGATTTGGCATGCGAGGGAAATTATCTCCTCGATATGTTGGTCCATACGAGATTCTTGATCGAGTTGGTGATCTTGCGTATCGATTAGCATTGCCACCAGCTCTATCTGCTATTCACGATGTGTTTCATGTTTCTATGTTGAGGAAATATGAACCAGATCTATCACATGTACTTGCACCGGATGAGGTTGAACTGGATCCTTCTCTTTCCTATGTTGAACAACCTGTTCGCATTATGGATCGAAAGGAAAAGATATTGCGAAATAAATCGATTCTGTTGGTTCGAGTACAATGGACACGACATGGGGTGGAGGAATCGACGTGGGAATTAGAAATCAAGATGCGAGAATCATATCCGCATTTATTTGATACTATTCCACATGTTCCATTGTATTCAATATATACTGATTCGTTTACTGATTTTAGTTTTGATATGTACTATAACTGGTGACATATATATGTTTGCCAATGTTATGTATATAGAGATGTTTGAGATTTCGAGGACGAAATCTTTTAAGAGGGGGAGAAATGTAAGGACCGTGTATCGTATTATCGTAAATCTTATGTGATTATCGATAATTTCTGAAATTGTCATGTGATTATGTATTTGATGTATATCATGACAGTGAAATGAGAAAATAAGTATTGGATATAAATTGACGTTGTAAGAGCTCGAGTGGAGAAGCCGGACGCCAATAAGTACAAAACCAATATTTTGGACAGAACATGTGGCGCCCGAGCGGTAGAAGATTACCGCTCGAGCGCCAGTGTAGAATATGTGAGTAATCAAACAGAACATGCCGTGCCCGAGCGGTAAATTGTGACCGCCCGAGCGCGGTACAAAAATAACTCGGGGGCAGAACATTTCGCGCTCGAGCGCGAGAAGTCTACTGCCCGAGCGCCGAAGCGGTGGGGATAAGAATCCCTTCTTTCTTTCTTTTCCTTCGTCAGTTCATTTCAGCAACTTCGAGGGAAAGTTAGAGAATTCGATTTCTTTCGTCCGAATCGACTTCGAAACGCTGTCTAAATGCGAAACAAATTATATATTTGTGATCGTCGCGTCGAGGGCTTTTGACTGAGGTAATTTTCTTCTGGTTCCAGCAGCTCTAAATATCAAAGTGCTGGAATAGCATGTATTTGAAGTTGAAATTCCTATATGTAGTATAATAACCGACAATAAACTCACATTCGAAGTCGGAATTGAATTATGATATGATTTGGATTTGATATGAATTTTTGAAGTTTCAAATGATATTTGAAACCCATATTAATGATTTTGGATTATGTTATTGATTGGAATGAGTATGTTATTGATGTAGATAAAGTATTATACCGATATCTTCAGGCTACATCAACTGGAAACGAAGAATTAAGGTATGTTGCGATCGGGTAACATACGACAGGTATCTGTATTATATGATATATGTTGGATTGATTTGATTGATTGGAATGAGAATATATGTCTATATGCCTTAATTGTTGAGTTTATGTGGCATACATGACATTGTGATTGGAATATCGATGTATAAAATAAATGTTTTGTTAACACACATCGTTTGATGCATACATCGATACATGACATGCACGTTGAACTATGATCCTTGGATACCCTGATATGATTTGATTGGATTCTGGGGTTTGTGAACACAATGCTATGTTTGGTATTACATGACCCTTAAAGCATAGACATTTGTGGCCCCGACGATTGATATGAGATTTAGGATTTGATGGCGTTTCGTCGACGCTATCATACGAGTATCCCTTATTGAGGCCGGTGTGCCAGCTCGAGCATTGATTTGATAGCGATTCGTTTGATTCTTACATGTGCTCAGTGGATGGGCATTTGACATGATACATCCACGACATACAATGCATTGCATACCATATATCATTATTTAGATACTTGTGGTATATATGATGGTTGTTCCATATGGAGCTTTGCTCACCCCCAAGGGGGGCTGTTGTTGTCTTTGTGTGTGGACAATGGCAGGTACTCCAAGATATCAGGAGACCGGAGAGGGTATTTCTGGAGGGAGTCACAGTTTGAGTTGAGGTTTATATTTTGTTCCCAGTATATATGTATATGTATTTATATACCCGTGCATGTCCCGAGGATATGAGTTGTTTGTATATGATTGGTTTTGATTACGTGTGGGCATGTTTATGATATGAGATTAAATACTATTTTTAGTATTTAAGTTCTAGAAGAAATATTTTGGGCTCATTGCAAAGAAATTTTAAACTCGTTTTCCGCTGTAATTAATTAACCCTAATCAAAGTGCATTGTAATAACGATTAGGAGCTAAGGGCCCCACACCCGGAGTGCCAAGTAAAAGCCGTAAACTAAAAGAATCCCGAGCTAAATGAGCAAGCGTTGAATCGAGAAATAAAATAGGTTTGATTGACTATCTTTTTTATATCTGCTATCTAGATAAGGCATTGCATTCTCCGGATAATTCGAATCGAAATAATTGGATGTCCAACTCGGGTCATTTGGAATCTGGGTTCTTTTACTTCATTTTTGTTTAATATGAATTTATTTTTTATCTCTCTTTTTTTTTAATCATTCCTTAAATCCCATAAATTATATGTAAAGTTTAATAAAAAAAATCAAAAATAGTTAATTAATAATTCGGTTATTGATTTTTGTTTTACTAAAACCTAAATCGAATCGAAATAAATGCTTTTTTTAAACTTCAAAATCGAACTAACAGAACCGAATTTTCAAATTAATTCGATTCAATCGATTAATTTAGTTTAACCAAATTCTCGCACATCCTTGCTTTTATGTTTTCATATTTAAGTATATCTTACCAATTATATTTTTTTTGACTAACATCAAATTTTATATACAAAACATTTCGAATGGAAAAAAAAAAATTCGTATTCGAATACTACCAAAAAATATAATTTGTAATAAGTAAATTAATCCTATATATCCACACGAAAATGCGGAATATCTACATTCAAAAAACAGGTTGAATATCTGCTTCAAAAAACAAACAAACAAAAAACGTGTGAAATTATATTCAAATGAAAGTTTTCTATTGAAAAAAATAAAAATAAAAAATAAAATAAAATAAAAGAATCCTTGTCCTTTTCGATTCTTTTATGTGGTGCTAATTAAAGAAATAAACAATGAAATAATCGTGTCAATTCCAACGTTCTCCATTGCTACAGAACACAAAAATGGTAATCAGCCCAACGGAGATGGCCATCATTGATCTTCAAATCACCTATAAATTCTTTCATAATTTTGGAAAATATACACCCAGTTATTGAAAGATACCTCCATATTTGACTTGGAAGATGCAGCATGTGAAATCTGCTGTTGTGCCCACAATTCGGTGCCATTTTCATGCTTGCGTTCGTAAAAGAATCACCCATCTCACCATTGTTTCATCTTCCAAATTGTCATGTTCTTCTGAAAGTAATGGTGTGAATCTTTCTTTATTTGCTATCAGAGAGAACTTGGCAGAAAAGACTTTGAAAAATGGGAGATTTCATCAAGAATTTGCTGAAAAAAGGAGTTATGATTCAGCCATGGGTGAGAGACGTTATTCGAGAAAGGAAAGAAGACATTTTTGGAGGAAATCGGTTTTTGGAACCAAGAAATTTAGAAGCATAATCTTGCTTAATGTCATCACCATCATCTATGGTAAGTTGGTCGAATTAAGCTATCAAAAAACAGTTTTTTTATGCTTATTTGAGACCCCGTTAATCACAAATTCTGATGAAGTTTGAATTTTATTTTATTTTTCTTGATATTGCAGCAAGTGACATAAGCATCGTAAAAGATGCTGAATCTTTCACTGATCCAGCATACTTCTCAGCCGTCCGATTTGTTCTGTCGACCATCCCATTTTTACCTTCCATTTTCCAAGCCAGGAACGATATTCAGACCCGTAATTCAGGATTAGAGTTGGGATTATGGGTTAGTTTAGGTTATCTGAGTGAGGCTCTTGGATTGCTTACCTCTGATGCAGGCCGTGCTTCGTTTATATCCTTGTTCACAGTAAGCTACTCTTTTGAGATATCTTCTTTAGACCCTTCAAATACTGCAAAGGTTGTCGAAATGCATAATTTCTGATAAATATTATGTCGGTGAATGATAAGGAATTAAGGCTAGCTGTTGCGAAATCGGACAGGTTATTGTAATCCCACTTCTGGAAAGTGTCTTTGGAGTAATTGTACCGGCTCGAACATGGTTTGGAATCCTCCTGTCTGTTCTTGGGATTTCCATGCTCGAATGCTGTGGATCGCCTCCGAATGTAAGGACTATTTTCACTTTTTTCACAGTGGATTTGCTTTGCAGTTTCTTGATTTGTTTCCTGCCTGGTTATTTTTTTGCCTCAGGTTGGGGATCTTTTCAACTTTTTAAGTGCTATATTCTTTGGCATTCATACGCTCCGCACGGAGCATATATCAAGGACAGTAGGAGAAGAGAAGTTCCCAGCACTTCTTGGATATGAGGTTTCTTGAGCAATATCATGCTTGAACTCGCTCTGTGTAGTTCTGTTTTAAGCTAACGCATGGTAGTAGGACTTTACAAGCTACGATTTTTTTTGCTTTAGGTTGCTGTTGTAGCTGTTCTATCCACAATATGGTGCCTAGTTACTGCAAACTTTGATCATAATCAAGATAGTGAAGGGATGTTGTGGACGTGGGAGTTGTTTTCCGATTGGATTTTTGCATTTCCATGGGTACCGGCACTTTATACTGGTGTATTCTCAACTGGGATCGGCTTATGGGGAGAGGTATTAACTGCAGATAAAACCAGATCATCTGTGCTGTTAATTAGTAATTCTGAAATGGTTGGTGATATATTTTGAACAGATTGCTGCAATGCGTGAGGTATCAGCAACAGAAACAGCAGTTATCTACGGTTTGGAGCCTGTTTGGGGTGCCGGATTTGCATGGTTTCTGCTGGGAGAAAGGTGGGAAGCTGCTGGATGGATTGGTGCTGCTCTCGTTCTGGGTAACATTTTTGTTTGCATTCATAAACAGCGAAAAGCTTCAAATTTTACAGCCCAAAGAACCAAGAATTTGAATGGTTTTTGTGTTTCTTGCAGGCGGAAGCTTAATGGTTCAAATGTTCGGAGCTGAAGTTGGTGAATCCGAAGAGGCTGCCGACAGCAAAAAAGCTTGTGAACTAGTGACAGCATCACACTATACTAATCACCAGAAAACAATGTCTCCTTCTCCGATTATGGCCACTAATCCGAACAACCTGATGGATATATTTAAGAAGTAAAACTCGAGCCCCTTCGAGAATTTTGCCTACAACAGAGTGCATCGTTTGGTAGCAGTGCCTGAATGTACATTTTAGACTCGGAGTTGAAATTAGTGTTGATGTATACAGGCTAATGCCTATGTATATTTGTACAGTTACAATATTTTCTCACTCCAGTTTGTTTGACAACATAATAAACAAGAGCTAATGTGACACTTTCATGTGGAAATTATAACTGCAATAAATTGACAATCACATTCTTGTTGAAGGCACAGTTGCTTACACCAAGATACAAGAGCAGCAGAAATGATCTTCATGCATCACTTGAGAAACGTTATCGATACCATTTATGACCAATTTTATTGCCAAGTATCGACAGAGAACTTAAAATACAGACATATTGGGACAACTTTGTGATACCATAGACTTAAAAGATTTGCATTACTTTTTCCTGGCAATAAACAAGCCCCACCTCTGCTCACCAGAGGCACTCCTAACAAGTTTAGCCTTCCAGCCTCCGACTATGTCATTGTAGTCTTCCTGCAGATAAGAATTCAATAAACAATCGACAGAGATTCAGTTTCTGTGACATAGATGGCAAGGATATACAAGAAAGTGTCACATCCAGAATCGATGAATGAGAAGAATGTACCTCTGAGAAGTCACGGATGAATGTTTCCTTACCCTTCTCTATCGTATCCAATTCCTTTTCCAGAACTTTTATAAACTGGAAACCAATAAACCAACACAAAGTTAAAGATAAATTCACTGAAAATACGTGTATGAAAGAGCTCGATCAGAAAGAGCTTGATGATCAAGCACCTGATTTGTACGATCCTCAGCCACGACTTCGTCAAAGCCTGCATCTCTAAGCATCTGCAAACACAGAAGCATGTTTAATTTATAATCATATGAATAAATGCCGATGGTTGACAATTCTTGGCTAAACCGAACCTGGTCATAGGTATGGACGTCGTGTAGATAATAGTCCCTTTGCTTGATATACTCCGAAAATTCAGCAGATGGGGTTCCAGCATGTCTGCAGTAATCACTTGTAAGAACTTTGCCTCCTGGCTTCAACCACTTGTAGAATGATCTGAATAGAGCAGGTTTGTCCTGAAAATAAAGCCGTGGTTTGCATATTAAGCGATCATAGGATATTTTTTAATTTCCAAGTCCTTTTTATGCATTAAGGAAAACGAAAAGCAAAATCAAAATCTCCATCCGTGGTTTGAGATTCAAATAGTAAGGATTTTACAACTCTTCTACGATGCTGATAGATTAAATTTCAAAAGATTTTTCTGACAAGGAATGGTCAATGCAACAGAACAATTAGGCACTTCAAAAAATGAAAAAGATCAAGTAAAATATGATGAAGGGAAAAAAAGGGAAAGATTAAGACATGGAATCTTAAATAAATCGAAAGAACTAGCTGTGGGAATTTAAAAGTTGGAAACTAACTTGGATATGTAGTATTGTGTCCCGACTGTAGATAACATCAAAAGTATCATCAGGGTAATCTTTCTTCATACAGTCAGCAACCTCGAATTCGACAGCACAGTTGAGACCAATTGCGCGTTCAAAAGCGAAAGAAATCATATTGATGGACAGATCAATGCCAACAACATGAACATCATACTTTTCAGCCATGTAGAAATCGCCTCCTCCAATGCCACATCCCACATCAAGGATTTTCTGGCCAGGCTGAAGATTAAGTTTATCAACGAACTCCCGCGTTGTGTCTGCACGAAAAGAATACAAGTAAATCTGAGAAGAGGAATGTATTTATATTGATAATTTAGCCAGAAACTCGACAAATACTCATGTTAACATACCAATGCCTCCCGTGCTAACAAATCCCGGTCCAAAGACACGCTCGTAACGCAATATGCCACTGGATTTATATTGCACAGTATCCAAGAACTTCTGGAATCCCCTGTCATTATCTGAGGCAACCTTTTGCCAAAGCCAGCAAATCTGGAAAACACAAATGCATTCCATGCGTCATACATAAACTTGGTTTCTTTTCATAACTTTTTCTAGCACCCAAATAGATATTACCTGATTCTGATTCTTTTTGTTTCTTACATATGCTCCGATGCATTTGAAACCAATAAGATCAAGTTCATATGTGTATCCAGAATCGTCAGATACATGGCATTCTTTAAACAGCTGCAAATTCCGAGCCGTAGAATCAAATTACTCACTTGCTTGTCGAATAAACAGGAAAACAAGCACATATTTTTCTCATATTAGAATTTCAAGTATGAAGCAAAAAGGGTTGTGTTTTAGAAGGCAACCTTAGTGTAAAACCGTGGTTCACGGTAGTGAGTCGGGTTATTCTTTCGCTTGTGGTCTCCAGACTGATGGAAACATGATTCTCTGAAAAATATGTGGCCACCTACTTTTAACCATTTGATCATCCTCTCAGCAAGTTTCTCAACCTACAAAACAATAAATTTCTCTTCCTGAGCAGTCAGTTAGCCTAAAAAAACTCAATAGAGAACACGAAGATCGTGTGGCCTTAAGAAGCCAAGTGATTATATTCAAATTAAATGAAGATTCAGAACCTTACCTCTTCATCCGAGAGATACATCAGCAGCCAATTTGTAAATATCAGGTCTAAAGATCCTTCAGGAAACTTCAAATCTGGGGATGTCACGTCAGCACACATAAACTTGACACCTTTATGGTTCCCATTGATTGTTTCATTCTGCAAACCATAAATCAAGGGGATTATTCACACAACTTCCAGGCAGTTTATTTATAACCATCCAACTTGAACATATAAATTTCATGGAACCTTCTTTATTGCACTTTCGATGAAGTCGAGAGCCACAAGTTCACCAGCCCTTTTAGCTATTTCACCGGTGAATCGACCAATACCAGCTCCCAGTTCTAGAACTGACTTTCCATCAAATGGTGGGAGCAGAGACAGCACCTGTGAAGATGTAAGAGAAAAATGAGTAGCAGAAACAAGGATTTAGTATGACAACTTAGTTAATCATCTCTACATGATACTATGCTCCATAGAAACTACACATATGCAAGAAAACACATCGGATTGAATGATGAATATGGCCACAAAATTTCCAAATTTATATCCAGAAGTTTAATGGACCAAGGAAAATTGGAAAACCAGGCCTGAACGCAGTTAAAAGGAAACATTTGTAACATAATTTCCAGTTAGAACAAATTTGATAATTTTTTTTATGATCCTTTTGTTCTTATTTGCACAAATCTACTTATTACAGGGAGGACATTTACTCCAAGAAGCAAACATTTTTCGTAGTAAAAGCTTGAGTTGATACCTCTCATAACTAGCTTCGATTTCTAATTTTTTGCTAAACATCGTATAATAACCATTACAAAAGGCAATAAGTACGAAGAAAAATCGTTTCTTGGACCAAATAGTGAAGTAGACTTCTTGTTTCATTTGTATTGAGTTCATAAGATTAACTGGAAACAGTATCAGAATCCTAGAAAAAAGTAAAGAAAATGAGAAGAAAGAAACGTTATATAAGAAACAACGCTTTATGTGTGAACTTTTTATGCAAGTAAAGTCATCATCCAAGATTCCAAAAGACCACAACTATTGCGGTGTATGAAAAGGAAAAGAAGATCCTAAGACCTCTCGCATCAATCAAATCTTAACTAAAATCCACTATTACAAACTATTTAAAATTATACCAGAAAAAGTCCTCTGATTTTGATGTAAAACCACGTAGAAACAAGCGACTAAATCGAAACTTCTGAAAGATAGAAAAGATCACATCTTTTAAGCTACATCACAAAACTCATAAACAAGAATCAAATTTTTCGAACAAAATAGTTCGTATTCATCGTACCATATACATGTGTATATATATGTATGTGTGTGTGTGTGTGTGTATTACCTCGGGCCTCTCTTCCTTATCCAGATCAGAGGCTTTAGAATCAAGCATCATAGACTCCACAGTCAAGTCCGCCGTGTGTTCAATCCAGTAACTCTTTTGAACCTCACGCTCTGTCTCTGTAAACAACACACCACATATATATAAAAACAATAACAAGAAACATTTGTTCTTATCCAGCATTTAAAATAAAACACATTAAAGATTCATAAATGTAAAATCCCGTGAACCTTGAACGGCTGCCATGGCGAAAGTACGATCAATTACTGAACACAAGGAACGAAAAAGAAACGTTTTTTTTTTTTTTTGGAGAAATGGGTCGCAAAGAAAGATGCTATACGATAATGGACGCGATCGCAGATCGATAAATCTGGTTAAACAAGACTAGAAACTCTCAATGGCGATTCGGCATCTTGAAAATGTCCTGGATCTTCGGTTATTATACCTCCCCTTTAGCTGCATTCGATGCAAGTTTTATTTGTATCTATTTATAGGCAAAAAAAACGGAAAAGATCCAAAGATACAAAGCTTGTGGACAACGAGAAAAGAGGTGTGCTGCGAGGCAATGGTGGCCGAGTACTCTGTTTTTGGGATGCAGTTATAGATGGTGAAGCGGCGAGGGGACAGTGCGAATCATGAATCTGGTGTCACCAATAATGGTGCAGTCCCACGAGCAGGGGTGGTACGGTAGTACCGAACTACGGTACCGTATACCGTACCGAAAATATCGATATGGAATTTTTTCATACCGATACTGATACCGAACATTCGGTATACCGAATTTTCGGTATGGAAAAATTTCATATCTGTACCGTACCAACACCGAAAATTTTGCCGGTATACCGAAAAAATGTAATACCGACATTTTTTCGGTATACCGAACTTAAATTAAAAAAATAATAATAATAAAAAATTATTTTCGGTATTTCGGTATATACCGAAATACCGAAAAAAAAAATATTTTATACCGATATCGATACCGAAAATTTCGGTACGGTATGATACCATACCGAAATGTTCGGTATAGCGATTTTTTCGGTAAGTTCGGTATTTTTTCGGTACGATTTTTCGATATTTCGGTATTTCGGTATTTTTTCCCACCCCTACCCACGAGTGGCCATTGAAGATTCGGGGTGAGTATTTTTTAAATCTCGGACATTTATTTTCGATTTTTATTTTATATAAAATAATAAATAGATTATTTTATTTTATTATAAAAACTACACGATTCATCAAATTTTTTATTTTACATCTAGATGATTAAATATATATCCACTTACACAAATATTAATAACATAACTTCGATATAATATAAACGCATATGTTATTTGATTGTTTTAAGTAGGATCTATTATATTATTGTTTATTCAATTATTTTGTTATGTTGCAATGTTTAATATTTGTATGTATATATATCATATGCTATTAATAGAGCAAGAGTCTATGTGTATAACTTTTTTGTGAAGCTATTTTCATAATTTAAATATTGTCATATTTTTCATTTTAAGGGAAAGTTGAAAATAATCGAAATCAACTAAAATTTAATACATATTATTAAAATATTTTATAATAAAATATTGTAAATATGTATAGAATATGTATTACCTGCAATGTGTGCTATCCCATTTTAAGTAAAAACTTGTGTGAAACGGTCTCACGGGTCGTATTTTGTGAGACAGATCTCTTATTTGTGTCATCTATGACATGATCAAGTGAAAATCGAACAGGACCGTTATTTTTTTTGTTGAGAGTATTACTTTTTATTGTGAATATCGGTAGGCTTGACCTGTCTCACAGATTAAAATTCATGAGACCGTCTCATAGATTAAAATTCATGAGACCGTCTCATAAGAAACATACTCCTCACTTTATATTAAACTTGAGGCACATATATCATCCGATTTCATCCTTTAATGTGACATCAACATCAAATTACATATATAACATATAAATATAAACATCAATTTTCATGGTTAAAGGGCAAATAGATAAAAAAAAAAAAATCAAAATTACACTCAGTCCACTATTTGATTGAATCAATTATCTATTCCGATTTAAAAATTACCTAGTGAACATCTTCCCATTCATATTGTTCACGTTTTTTCAAATCTTTAATTTTGATTCTTATAAAAAAATTAATTTTCATTTTTATAAAAAAAAAATTAGAAATACCACAAAACTTCTCCTTTTATACCTACGTACATGTGGCCCAACTCCATGCGAACATGTCATTACAAACTCAACATATCTAAGGTCATACTAGGTAGGAAGGAATGACGTGAGAATAGAATGAGTATTCTCATATTATTACTTATACTCATGTTTGGTAAGACATTAAACGGAAATGTTCGTTCAAATAGAACTGACTATTTTCATATTCATGCGAATGATCATTCTATTTATTTTGGATGAGAATGATCTTTTTCGCTCTCAATTATTATTTATTTTACAAAAAATTTATATTATTTATTTTAACTAATATATAATAATAAAAATAAAATGATGATAATTTAATTATGATATGTCATATAAGCTATATCATCACAATGGTCGGAAAAGATGTGTAACATAAACCTGTCGTGTTTGAATGATATGTCACCATCAGCTGCAATAACATTAAATGTTTTTCAGCAAAACATTTAATGTTCTCTTTGCTTGTGCAGCTTTGAATCTCGTTCTTTGAAGAGTTGCTGCTGAGCATCTTTTTGCGGGACTGGTGCATGACATAATTGACTTGTAGCGGTGCAAAACCATTGATTGTCCTGAGCCGGTCAGAGAATGTCTTTCATTAAGTGAGCAATTAATAGCTCTTTAATGAAGCGGTCGAAATCTGTCTTGGAGCAACCGGTTGGAATCTTCTAGCGATCGGAGCTCTTTTATTGCAAGCGGTTGAATAGTTAATGTTATACAAGATAAACAGAAGCTGTTTTCCTGAAACAGTTAGATGTTGATAGTTCATGTTATACAAGATAAACAGCAGCAGCTGTTTTCTTGAAACAGTTAGATGTTTTTGATTTTGTCAATCACTAAAACTTTAAGGTAATAATAATTTCTTGACACATTCTTCATAATATTACACATTTTAAATAAATGTTTCGCACGATTTTGTTAAGTCTCAGAAAAAAAACAAAAAACCCAAAAGAATAACATCACAAACTTACAGAAAAGCATATTGTAATGGATTTGAACGAAGAGATTTTGATTGAAATTTTCACATGGATGTCAGCATTGTGTCTACTAAAATTTGAGTTAATATCAAAATCTTTTGTTGAGATATTTCATACAGATAATTTCATTAAAGAACAATGTAGAAAGACAGAGCTTCGAAGGTATTCCAGTTTCTTCATACTGGTTAACTTCCCAGAGGATTTAACATTTACAAATTACTTGGAACTCCATTCTTTATATGAGAATTCCATTCTGTTTCCAATCATATTGGATAACATTTTAATATCTCTTGGAGAGCGGATTAAGATTTTTTCTTCTTATAATGGATTACTTTGTTGCGAAAGAGAAGGCCAAGATTCATTGATTTTGGTAAACCCCGGGATTAAAATATCTTTTGCGTGTCGAAACGCTTATGGTGGAATAAAACGAATATTGAAAGAATTTGTCTAGTGAAATTCCATGTACATAAAGTTTCAATTTGGGTCAGGTGTCAAGTTGGAAAGACAAAAACACATATTTGGAAGTTCATACTATTACACAAAAGGATTAAAGGAATGGGTGTCAAAAATTGCGAGAAAAATACCGTGACAGAATTTTCAGTGATAAAAAAGTAAAATTCTATTTTTCACCACAAGAAGATATATCTACGAATACAATTTATTTCATGAAAAGCGTTAACACTTGGACGACATGACTTCGGACATGCAAACATAGACTTATGCTGATTGGATTAAAATTTAATTGCACATTAATTATTTATACAAAAAATCCAAATTTTTGTATTACATAAATTCCAACTAATATCAAATATATTTTAGACATTTATTCAGAATGTTTCATCATTCAACCCTTTTCACAATTAAAAAAATTAAGAATTAGAAAAATCGGAAAATACAACTTTTTTTTTATAACAATGATTACATCCGTACTATCAAAATTTACGATGCTTTCCCGAAAATTGGATTTGCATGATTTGGGCTAATTTCGGTAAAGTGGATAAATAAAGCGGAAAATAACAAGGTGTTGCATACAATAATTATTTTTGAACCATCACCATTTATGACAAAAATTTATGTAAAACGATATCAAGGATCGTATTTTGTGAAACAAATATTTAATTTGGGTCATCCATTAAAAAGTATTACTTTTATGCTAAGAGTATTACTTTTTATTGTGAATATCGGTAGGATTGACCCTCTCACAGATAAAGATTCGTGAGACCGTCTCACAAGATACCTACTCACCATTCAATTATGTTTATAGTGGCTTTCCGACCTTTCAACTTCTGTGATAAAGATTACTCTCGATAAAGTAAAAATTTACATAATAAAATTGTACTCAATATATTATACATCCCTCAGTCTGCTCAAGAACATCATTATGCAGGCGAGGCGCCTGCTGGGCCTGCTCCATGAGCCTTACTATCCCCTCAAGTACTCGGATAGCGGGGTTCCCTGGTGGTGGTGGTGGTGGAGGGCCCCTGCCACCCTCAGGGATATCATTATGTCTGTCCGTCCTGGGCTCGCGTCTGGGAGGCATATCTGAATACAGTCTAATTAAAACGTAACCCATCATGCAATTAATCTAGTTTTGAAAATAATGAACTTTAAATCGTAAAAACAGTTAAACATAAGCAGTAAATCATCATAATGTGTAAATCATGAAAACATTCAGGTGATAACAATAATTTATTTAAAACATTTAAATCGTAAAAGCTTACAGACTTGAGGATTTGAAGACTGAGCCGCAGAAGCTGGTGGCGGCACAACCCTATACAGGACCCTTGCTCTGATACCAACTGAAACGTTTACCATTTTAAAAGTGCGGAAATATTTTTTTTAAAAAATCTCTCACTTTGAAAATAAATATTTAAATAAATCGCATGGATGAAATCCTACTTAAAAATATCATTTACAAATTATCATAACCAATTGCCAATAAAAATATAGCGGAGTAAAAACGAGTAAAATCCTAACATCAACAATAAAATAAAACAACGTATAAAATCCTCATATCCTCTCAAAAACATAAAATCAAAAACATGCGGAAAATCATAAGGTCCTCGAGTAGTTCGCCCACCAGGTCCGCTGACTCAGAGTCCAGCACCTCCAGTCTCCTCGACATCGAACTCACCTGCATCACACACGCCTAGTGAGTCTAGAAACTCAACACACATGTACCATAAATAACAAATACCTATACATAGCACACAGCAGTGAAAAATATCATATTCAACATATCTTTCATGAACTTTAAAAGTTTAATGTAAATGTGTCATATGCAATCGTGATGTGTCAAAACAGCTCATCGTTAATCATCATTCATCATTTATCATTCATCATTCAGTTCATTAGAGCTGGTTATCGTACATCATCATTTATGATGGATTCTATCATATATAGAACTGCGACACCCGGTGGCTGTCAGACATCAGTGACAAGATTACCCATCCAGTGTGTCTAGGCATCATCATAATCATTTACATATACATCTTAAACATTTACATATACTTCGATAGGCATAACTAATTCCATCATTCAAAACATCATCATTTACATCACTTATAAAAATCACGTGCAAATGCAATTTTCTTTAAATTCAAGCATGAAACATATATTTTCATAAGATCTTAAAAATCATGATCATGATTGTGACGTCTACTAATTTTTTAAAAGTGCGGAAATATTTCTTTTTTTTATAAAGCTCCCATTTTCCAAATATCATTTAAAATAATCGTCTTTATTTTACAATATAAATATCACAGTTTAAAATGTCCAACATCAAATGTAAACGTAAAGGAGTAAAAATCGTAATAGAAAAATATAACATTTAAAAAAATGATCTTAAATATTTGTCAGTAAAAATAGCGCAGTTTAAAATAACTCAACTCGTCTAAAATCATATGTAAACATAAACGTATAAAATTCTTAAAATCACCAACGTATGAAAATATTCATCTCTTCTCAATCTCATAAATCGTAATGCGGAAAACATGTGGTCCTCGGGTCGTGTCACCTTACCAGGTCTGCCTACTCAGAGTTCGACATCTCCAGTGTCCTCATCATTAAGCTCACCTGCATCACACACGCCTAGTGAGTCTAAAGACTCAACACACCTGCACCGTTAATAACAAGTACATATACCTAGCACACAGCAGTGAAAAATATCATACTCAACATATCTTTCATGAAATTAAAAGCATAATGTAAACGTGTTGTGTCAAATCATTTCATCTCATATCATCATATATGTAAACATATCTTTCATGAACTTTAAAAGCATGAACATCAACGTCTCGTGTAAAATCATGTCATGTCAAAGCATGTCATCTCATATCATCATATACGTAAACATATCTTTCATGAACTTTAAAAGCATGAACATCAACATCTCGTGTAAAATCATGTTGTGTCAAAGCATGTCATCTCATATCTTAAAAGCATGAACATCAACGTCTCGTGTAAAATCATGTCGTGACAAAGCATGTCATCTCATATCATCGTATAAGTAAACATTTTTTTATTGAATTCAGTTCATTAGCTGTGACTTTCGTATCATCATTTCAGTCGATGGATCCATCTACGTGTAACCACAGTACTGGGCGACGGGGACACCAGCGACACTCTCACCCGTCAACTGGGCCTCGGCCTATCATATCATCATATCATGTCAATGAAAATACGATCGTCGAGCTCCCTCTGGGGCCTTCTCCCGTAAACGGGCTCCCTCTGGGGGCCTTTTCCCTCACGATATCTCCAATCATATCATCATGTCATCGTGTCATCGTATTAGTCACAACTAAATCACTTCCTTCAAAACGTGTTATCATATTCATCACTTAATAAAACATGCATATACGTAATTTTTCCTTTAAACCAAGCATGCAACGTATTTATCGTAATTACATAAAAATCCTGAACGTGATGCATAAACATTTAAATCATGATAAAATGTGCTCAGGGCGCTTCCAGGACCAAAATCTCACTCCGGGTGCAAAATGACCATTTTGCCCCTGGAAACCCAAAAATTACCGTTTTGTCCATAGACGTAAAATTTCACCTTTTTGACATTTTCTTAATTCCATTGACTCTAACATGTCCCAAATAATTATTTAAGTCTACACGAATTTTTCCATATTTTTATTTGGCTTAAATCGATGACTTTTAAATTTATTTTTAACTATAACATATTAATGCATTTTAATCCCGAATTAAACCAAACCTTAGCATAAAATTCCCAATTTAAAAACTCTGAATTCTAATAATTATTTGAGCTTAAATATAATTTCTCATAATTTTATTAAGCTGAAATCTAGGCGTTTCAATTAATCCTTTAATTAACGTTTCGTGCGGTGACTAAATCCCGGATAAATTCCAAAACTCATTATTTTGATCCGAAGCTTACCAAACTCTTAAAAATATACCAAAACATATTTATAAGTATTCCTAGACTTAAACTCGAGCTCATTTCGTAACTTAACCAAATTGTTTTAAAACTTGAACTATAGTCCCGATTTTAACCCGAAAGGAACCGAAATTTAACCAAAACTTTCCCAACTTTTTACCATACTTTCAACGCATCCTAACAGCTCCTAGACCACTCCTTCCAGCCCCCAAAGACCCACGAAAACAGCCCCAATAACCGCTGGAAATTTCCAGCAGCTCCCTTCGAACCCTAAGCCTCATACTTTCCAATAATACACTCCTAGCCTTCAACCAGCGGTTCCAGCCACGAACCTACCTCCCCTTGACCATCTTGGGACCCTACTTGACACCTTAGACTCACGGCCCCAGCCCCATACAAGCTGCACAAAGCCCACGACCGCTAGACACCAAGGAGCACAACTGCAACCATTTCATCACCCACTAGCTCGATCGCGCTTGGGGGCTGTTCCAGCAGGTGCCGAGCCCTTCCAGGCCCTGTCTCAGACCCATCAGGGTCTAGTCCATGGCACGGTTGAGTCCTTGCACTGCTGGTCGAACCCTTGCACGCAATCTTCCCCAAAGCCGAACCAAAATGAGACACCACACTAGATCTACACCAATCTTCAACCAGCACCGACTCCAGCCTGATTTCCCTCTATATTATGACATGTCTCGGTCCTAAACACCAGCAACCGACAGTCCCCTTGCACAGCAACAAGAAAATCGTGAGGATTGAAGCACAAAAATGCAATGTTCACATGAAACCCGAAAATCTTACTCACACATGGTTGGATCGAAAGTTTCACAACAAATAAACATAATACAGCATGTATATAACGTGTATGATGCAGCAATAAAAGTACATGGCGTGCCTTGGTGTTATTCAAACGAAAACTTGAAGTATTCCACGTCGGGAAGGCGCCGGGGAGCGGGGAAGAAGACTTGTTGCAAGAAGAATGAAGCACCGAAGCTTTCAGCTGGAATTCTCGTGAAAATGGATGATAAAGGAGAGGAGTGTCGGCTGGTGGGTGCATAATTAAGTTTTGTGGATCCTTAGGTATTTATTAAATAGTTAATTAATAGATAATGGGCTCTAAATTGCTAATTAAGAGTTTCAAAAGAATTTTAAGTCCAATAAGCTTAAAATTAGGCACATTAAATCCAAACATACTCCCGAAAAATATTTCGTGTTGAAAAGTTTTTGAAAATAGTAGTCGAACCCTCAAAAAATTCCCTGATTCGCTAAAATTTGCGTATCGGGTAAAAATAAAATCATGGGGGTAAAAATACCCAATAAATCCCATTTTTGCAAAACACACTTAAAAACACCTTAAATTAATTAATAAAAATTAAACTTGTAATAAAATAATTTTCCTGATAATTCTCTTGTCCCCGTTCCTCGTTCGAGCTCTAAATGCTACTTAAAAAAAATCTAATACATGAACTTATAAAATGTATGGAATAAATTATACCATGCATGAATTATGCATAAAATGCATAAAAATAATTAAACAGAAATTAATGAAATAAAAATGCATTTAAAACTTTAAAACAATTTAATAAAATACCAAAGAAATTTAATAACTTGCATGTATGTGGTTGACGTGGACCTTCAGACTTTCGGAACGTTACAATATTCCTTCCTTAAATTGAATTTCGTCCCCGAAATTCGCTTATCCTTGATAATCAAAAAGTTTAAATTTAGTTCTATTATCTCAATAATCGACGCTTCCGCTGTGCTACTCTGATAAAATAAGTGTAAGTTGTCCTTATGTCTCTTCAGTCCTAATTAAATTGCCTACCAAAATCCTCGTTTGTGAATCTCAACTTATAACGACCCATGATAACCTATTTTCATTTTTCTATAACCTCAAATTTCAACTTTTCTTAAATTTCCCAATATTAAAAATGACAGTACGAATATTTTTGTGTCTTACTTTTCTAATATTATACCTATAATGTTCATTGACCTATTACATTTGTATTTATGCAGTTTGACCTAAGAAACCTTAGCACCAAAATTACTGATCGACTTCTATCCTCTGTAATACACTTAAAAATTAAACCTTATTTCAATCACATAATAATATTAGCCTAAGATCCTTGAATCAAATCTTGTCTTATGACACCAAACTTACGTCACTTAATTATTTAAGAATACATCCCAAATACTAAATTGTTGCAAATCTTAAATTTCGAGTAGTGATAATCCACAACACCCAAAATATACAATATCAATCTTCTACCTAAATAATAAAATCATTATAGCACCAATTACATGCTTAAACTATTATCTTCCCAATTGCAATATAGTCGAGGTCCTAAAACCCTTGGACTTTCCTCGTTGGAACAAATGTCGCATTATTACGTATCCTTAATGCTTAATTAATATTAGCATATAAAACTTAATAAGTTATCCCATGATAGCATTAGACTAACTTCAATAAATCAACTTCACTTATACCACATAGAATTCTAGAATTTCCATATTAAAGTTTTAGATTTCTTCTCGGTAAAAATCTTAATATTTGTTTATTGGCAACCTATGTTGAACACAACTAATTACCTTTTGTTTTTATTTTACCCAAAATTTTCGTATGAACATCTATCTCTAAACTTGAAATTCAAGCTTACGCATCCCAAATGATAATAGATAACATAATTTCCACACACATAATCGCTAGTTCCCAAGTTTCTTAATGACTTCCAAGAATTCTCAAGACAAGATGTCTACCTCAATTCTTACATGCGTCTATCAAATAACCTAACCATCAATCATACCCAACTTTCTAGAAAAATTTAAATTCCAACAAAGGTATAATCTTAACTGTTAAGATCATGATTAAAACTTATGACACATCAAACTTAAGTTCCCAAAAATTTTGCTAACTCAATGTTTATTCTTATAACTTAATCTAACCGATTAACTTTACCTTAAACCGTCATCATTTTAAATTCTCAATTTGCCACAATATTATTTCACCAACGCTTAAATTTTCAAGCACAATATTGATTTATCTTACAATGTCCTTGATTACCATTCCTTATAACACTATGACTCAGATGTTTCAAGGTTCTAAATATCCCTTCAAGCCTAAATCATCGAAAATTCATATCCTTTAAACCATTCGATTCTCACTTACTTCTGAACTAGTTCCCCCAAATTTCTTAAAAATTGTAAACTTGATTTTTACTTTCCTCAAATATTATCCAATTTGTCCTAAAGTTCTAAAATTCCACAATTACCCATAAGTTCTTGGCGTTCCTAATTCCATTTTATAGGTTTCTCGTAATATAAAGTTCAATAATTTTAAGCTTATTAGACCCAAAATCAATCCACATAACTTCGAATAATTACTGATTTTACCCAAGTGTTCCTCAAAAGTTCTAATTTAATCCTTAAAAATTTCGAGATTGGCAACTTGGCCCTTAAAGTTCTCGAAAATTACATTCTTGGCCCTACAACTCTTCGAAATTTGTATTTTGATCCCCATAAAATTTTCCATTTGGCCTCATTAAACCTTAAAATTCTCAAAACTAAAAATTTAATCTCAAAGTTTGATAAATTCGAAATAGTCCCTTAGAATTTTATTATTGCACTTAGGTCCTCAAATTATTGGTTAATACAGTTAGGTCCTTAAAATTCTCAATCCATGCAATTCAATCCTTAGGTCCCATTTGGTAGAGCATGCATCCTAAATAAATTCTACGGTTTTATACTTCCAAAGATCGTCGTAGTTTTCGAATCATTAATCCTTACATGGAATCCTCAAAAATTAATTCAACTAGCAACCACGAACCATCAGTAATTTCTTAGAAATTCTACAAGTCCCAAAATCATTCATAATATTCAAGATTAACTTATGACCCATAAGGAGGACATCAGTACTACTGACCTAAAAATCAATGTAGTCAAATCATTAGCAACATCTCCTAAAGCCCAATATTCGAATTCTTAGACACGTCCAATTCCAAACGTAACCAACATGCAATTTAATCTGGTTTTTTTTAAAAAACAACAAATCCTTAAATCATTAAAGCAGTTAAACATATACCGTAGATCATTATAAAGCGTAAATCATGTTAACATGCAGGTGATAAGATCAAATCATTTAAAACATTTAAATCATAAAAGCTTACAGACTTGAGGCTTGAAGACTGAGCTGCAGAAACTGGCGGTGGCACAATCCTATACAGGACCCTTGCTCTGATACCAACTGTGACGTCTACTAATTTTTTAAAAGTGCGAAAATATTTTTTTTTATAAAGCTCCCATTTTCCAAATATCATTTAAAATAATCGTCTTTATTTTACAATAAAAATATCACAGTTTAAAATGACCAACATCAAACGTAAACGTAAAGGAGTAAAAATCGTAATAGAAAAATATAACATTTAAAAAAATGATCTTAAATATTTGTCAGTAAAAATAGCGCAGTTTAAAATAACCCAACTCGTCTAAAATCATACGTAAACATAAACGTATAAAATTCTTAAAATAATCAACGTATGAAAATATTCATCTCATCTCAATCTCATAAATCGTAATGCGGAAAACATGTGGTCCTCGGGTCGTGTCACCTTACCAGGTCTGCCTACTCAGAGTTCGACATCTCCAGTGTCCTCATCATTAAGCTCACCTGCATCACACACGCCTAGTGAGTCTAAAGACTCAACACACCTGCACCGTTAATAACAAGTACATATACCTAGCACACAGCAGTGAAAAATATCATACTCAACATATCTTTCATGAAATTAAAAGCATAATGTAAACGTGTTGTGTCAAATCATGTCATCTCATATCATCATATATGTAAACATATCTTTCATGAACTTTAAAAGCATGAACATCAACGTCTCGTGTAAAATCATGTCGTGTCAAAGTATGTCATCTCATATCATCATATACGTAAACATATCTTTCATGAACTTTAAAAGCATGAACATCAACGTCTCGTGTAAAATCATGTCGTGTCAAAGCATGTCATCTCATATCATCATATACGTAAACATATCTTTCATGAACTTTAAAAGCATGAACATCAACGTCTCGTATAAAATCATGTCGTGACAAAGCATGTCATCTCATATCATCGTATAAGTAAACATTTTCTTTTTTATTGAATTCAGTTCATTAGTTGTGACTTTCGTATCATCATGTCAGTCGATGAATCCATCTACGTGTAACCACAGTACTTTCGGACGGATCGAGAGGATGACATGTCTAACACTGACCTGACTTCCTCAGGATTCACCTCGATCTCCCGATCACTAACGACAAAACCCAAAAAATTACCACTCTTCACGCCAAATATACACTTGGATGGATTGAGCATGATCCCATAATGCATGAGAGTATCAAAAGTCTCCTCCAAATCAGGAATAAAGCAAGAAGACTCTCGAGACTTGTCCAAGATATCATCAACATACACCTCCACATTCCTCTCCAATTGCTTCTCAAATACTCTGTTCATCATACGCTGATATGTAGCCCCAGAATTCTTTAACCCGAAAGGCATAACCACATAACAGAATGTGCCTCTCGATGTAATGAAGCTGGCTTTATCTTGATGACTCTTGGCAATGGGAATTTGATGATACCCCTGGTAAGCATCCCTGAAACTGAGTAATTCATATCCAGAGATGGAATCCACCAACTGATCAATCATGGGCAAGGGATAATGGTCTTTGGGGCAAGCCTTGTTGAGATCTCTAAAATCAACACACATCCTCGACTTCTTTCCGCCTTTGGTACCAACACTACATTCGAGAGCCATGTAGGAAATTGTATTTCCCGAATGTGATCGGCCTGCAATAAATCTTGAACATGTACATCAATTATTTTGTCCTTTTTAGGACCAAAGTGTCTCTTTTTATGCCTAATAGGTTGAGATCCCGGGAGAATGTTCAGATTATGCTCAGTTATCAGGGGTGAAATCCCGATCAATTCCTGTTGAGACCAGGCAAAAACATTAATATGAGATTTAAACAGTTTAATAAGCTGACCCGGGTAGATAAGTCGAGATCTCGAGCCATCCGAATCTCCATGCCTGACCCAATCTCCACCACTTCCTACTCCTCCTTCGCTACAAAATGAACATCATCCTTCTTCACTACTCTATCGTCCTCCTTATCTCCGCTCACTCTCTTCTCCTCCCTCCTCGCCTTTCTTAGATCCACCCTGACTACTTCCAGGTAACACTTCCGGGAAGAGGGCTGAACTCCCCAGACTTCTCCTACTTGTTTCCCACTGGAAATTTTATTTTCTGATGGTATATGGATGCTACGGCCTTCAGTTTATTCATGGCTGGCCGCCCCAGGATAATGTTATATGATGACGGGACATCCACAACAGTGAAAGTGGTCATGAAAGTCTTCTTCAATTCCCTGGTGCCCAGAGTCAAGGGCAAGATAATCTCTCTCTCCGGATATACAGCATGGCCAACAAAGCCAAAAAGTGCTGTTTCCACTGTCTCCAACTGGTACCCTTACAAATCCATCTGTATGAGGACTTCTTTGAAAATAACATTTACAGAACTGTCCGAATTAACAAAAACTCTCATGATGTCATAATTTGTTATCCGGGCTTGGATTATCAGAGCGTCATTATGGGAAGACCGACGCCCTTAAGATCCTCCGGACCAAAGCTAATAACCGCCTCACTCCTCCTCACTCCTTCAACCTCCATACAATCTCTCTTACTCCTCAACTTCCAAGCCCTATTGGAACCACCATTGGTAGAACCTCCAGAGATCATTTTTATTACCCCCAAGGCGGGGGCGAGGCCTTCTTTCTCTCGGGCTCCTGATTTCTCCTCCCACTAGGGGCACCTCTAAAGTTCTCCTGGGCACTGGGTCCAGGCTGCCGAGTTGTCCAGGGTGGCAATCTCGGCCTTTTATTTGGTGGATTATGTTCCAGGACAACATGTGAGACATAATCTCTCTTCCGCATCCGGCAGTCTACTGTGTTATGAAAACATACTTTATGAAGGGTACAATATCCCTTCTTCTCGGGCCTAGCAGACTGTGGAGTGCAATTCAGATCTTGCGATCTTTCTGCACTACATTCTTCTGCTTCTCGATCGCGGGCCATCTTTAAAGGCGGATTTTGAGAAAAATGCCCAGGATTGCCCCCTACCCTTTTTCCTCGGGTCTGGCCACCCGGTCACCCCTCTCTCTCTTCAAAATCTCCATCTTCTGCTTCTTTGCCTCCTCCATATTAATATATTTTTTCGTCTGGGCCAAAATATCTTCAAAATCCTCGGGCGTCTTCTTGGTCAACGATCGAAAAATTCCCCCTCCCTTAGGCCCTGAGTGAATGCAGTAGTTTTGGTCTCGGAGGCATAGGAGGGAACATCCAAAGCAACACGATTAAATCTTTGGATGTAAGCCCTCAAACTTTCTTCTGGGCTCTGCTTTACTTCAAAAAGACTAAAAGCAGTCATTTTGTACTTCATGCTGCTGCTGAAGTGATGTAAAAACACCTTTTGCAAATCCTCAAAAGATCGAATGCTCTTAGTGGACAATCCTTCAAACCACTTCTGGGCCAAGTCCACCAGAGTAGTTAAGAACACCTTACACTTACTTCGATCCCCATAGCAATGCAGCATGACCATGTTCTCAAACCAGGCCAAATGCTCCTCAGGGTCAACACTGTCAGCATAATCCTTGATTTTTCCAGATTTAAATGTCCGGGCAGAGGTTCCCGGACAATGACGTCAACAAAAGGGCATCCTTTAGTGACAACCCGAGCATGATTCCGACTCTTCATTTGACACTCCAAGATCCTCATCTTCTGCCCCAATTCTTCCGACTCCTCGGCCACAGTAGGAAACTTAGAACCGGCACTAGACTCTCTCTCCTCCATTCTCACTTTCTCTTCCCTCACCTCTTGCTCTCGCTCCTGCTCCCCTTCAGGCTGCGTAGCATGATGAGAAGGGGCCTTTCTTGCTACAGCCTTCTCCACTGCATCGGAGATAATCCGAGCCAAATCCTCCGGTGACAAAGTAATAACAAGTGGAGGTCCTGTGGACGGAGGACCACTGTAAATGCCCGTATTTCGTATTCATAATTTTGCGGAATTATTAAAATTTTTCTAAATAAATAAATAACTTGCCCAATTTATAAAATAAACATGTAAATAATTTTAACTTTGAAATAACAGTGGAAGTCAACATTGTATTTCAAACAAAAATTTAAAAACAATCCAACATGTTAAAATCGAGTTTGAATTATAAAAGGTGCATAAAATAAATCATGAGGTCCTTGGGTTTACTACTGCTGCCACAAGATTGCTCACTGGTCTACGCCCTCCGTCTCGACCTCATCAGTACCTACAACAATCAAGTTTAGTGAGTCTAAAGACTCAACCTGTATATATCGTGAATAACAAGTAAATATATCATAAAATCGCATGCAACGTAAAAATTAAAGTATCGTAAAGCGTATGGTGAAAATCGTATCATGAATAATTATATCTACGTGCATATCTGAAAATCATACGTAAAAGCTTTGCTCAATAGAGCTCTGTCATATCATATCATAATTTTCTGGTATAGATAATGTTTCTAAGCAAGTGGCCCATAACATAACGTGAGCGTCTGATCAGACTAAACCACAGTGTACTGGGCGGTAGAGATCAATCACAGCCCTTGGACTGGATTTCCATACCCATACATAATCATAAACCGGTCGTAAGTCACCGGGCGGAGATCCAGTGAGTTATCGTGGGGCAGCAGTAGTAAACCCGAGGACCTCATGTTTTAGTTTATGCATCTTTTATCATTCAAAATCAGTTTTAATACGTTGGATTATTTTTAAATTGTTGCTTGAAAATTTTATTTACTTCCGCTGTTATTTTAAAGTTAAAATTATTTACATGTTTATTTTATAAATGAGGCAAGATAATTATTTATTTAGAAAATTTTTAATAATTCCGTTAAAATATGAATACGAAATACGGGCCTTTACAGTTGGTATCAGAGCCGACCTCTCTTAGTACGGTGTGGTTCGGGGACGAACCAAGCGGAAGCTGGTGGGCATGTGAGGCCCGGGGCCGAAGAGGGCGGGGGGTGATCGCCGGTGCCATCAGTTGCACGGACAATGAGCGGCTCCTGGCAGACTTCTAGGTGGAGGGAACATGAATGAACCGACCCACACGGGAATGAGAGGGATTCCGAGACTGTTCAATGTAATGGATTGTACAGTTGAAGAGGGTTTAAAAGATTTGATTTGTACTACTCATATCACGAAGGTGCATCTTCTTTTCGGTAGCTCATCACATAAGAACTCCAAAGTTAAGCGTGCTTGACTTGGGATAATTTTGGGATGGGTGACCCCCTGGGAAGTTTTCTAGGGTGCGTCTGAGTGAGGACATAAGCACGCTGGAAAGACTCGTCTTGGTACAGTGAGGACAGTCGTCGAATCTGGGGCGTTACAACCACCTTGTCCAGAGATAAGTGATATATCCTGTGGAGAAGATATATCTCTTTAATATGGCTTCAAACATAACCTGCAAACAAGAAAATGAACTCGTGAATGAGCGCCGGAGGGATGTCCGGCGTGGCCACTCCGATGCTTAAGTCAGCACGTGAAAGATGAATAAGAAAAGAGCTATGTATATGTGTGAATAACGTGAATGCCAAGAGCTTAGAAACAATAATATTTGGATCCCTCAAATGAAATACATACCTGCTATTTATAAGAGAAAATCCCATGATTACCTTGTTTTCAGTGCCCACCTGCTAATTAGGATAAGATGGTTGTCCATACCTTACCTCTGATAACTCCTTTGACATGTCAAACTCCTATGGTTCTGAAAGTAATTATTGTCAAGCATAAGGTAGCTCATACTGGTGCACTCGAGTGAGATGATTTTTTCGAGGTAGCCTGAGCTTCAGATAGCCAGTGGAGAAGATGTCTCAGGCATCCACCTGCCCGACTTCAAAAGAATTCGTCCCGCATATTTTTAATGATTTGGGATATCCATATAATATCACTCGGGCTCTAATGGGGGTATCATGTATCAATATCGGTGTTGTTTAACAATCACACACTCATAAACAACAAGCTCATAAGTATATAATTTTCAAACCAGTCTATTTCTCTCATGAAACGAAATATAGTCTTTACAAATTCAAAATAACATAATAATATTATGTTTTATAGCAGCGAAATGTAAAACATAATCTAGTGAAACGAAACTAAACAACGAAATCAATCTTATTTTTATTCACCATCCTCAAAACCGAATCAAATATTCATCCTCAATTGTTTTATTCATTCTTATCTGAGAGGGGTTTGGAGTGGGCGGGTGAGTTATATGGTTGTCACTCAGTAAATGAGCGAGAAAATCATCCCAATTTCGAAAATAATACATATATAATAGTAGATTTTGACAACAAATGAAATAAATTTTGGATAATATTAATAGTAATTGGAAATTCAGTGATCACTAATAAATCATATTCACTAGTGAACTGAAATAAATATATTTTTTGTAGCTAAACTGATATCAATCTCCTATATGTTACTCTTCTAAGGGGTGATACCAATAATCTGCAGTAAACAGTAATCATTAGCGCTCAGAATACGTATCCCTACCATTTAGTTCACAATTACTATATATATATATATATATATATATATATATATATATATATATATAAGCTCACTCACATAAAGATGCTCCAAAAGCACGAAGAACTTGCTGGATTTTTCTGAAGTCGATCGCCTAAACTAAAAGACTATGCTACCCAGATTTGACAAGACTTTGCCTCGATAATCTGATAGCACTGGGACAGAACTTCGGCTTTGAAAATTTTGAAGAATTTTTTTCCCTCTTTAGCTGGTGTTACTCGAAAATTTGGAGGTTTTAGATGGTGTTTTATTTGCTTTACACATTGCCTCTATTTATAGACTACTCAATGTGAGTTGAAAGGGTGCCATAATGGCCCTCCTTCAATGGCTATTATACAAGTTTTTATGAGAAATAAACAACATTTAGTGTTGTGTATTTAATTCAAAATAATAGAGCTTAAATGGCTTAAATGACGCTTAAATGACTTCAATGACTATTATATCAAAGTTGAAACATAGTGTTGCAATATACAAATTTTCGAGTCATACATCTTAACCATAACTGCATCTTTGAGTCTCATATGCTACAATTTATTTGCATTAATAATTTCTATTAAACTCAAAAAAATGAATTCAGATTGCTCCTTAGTCTTTTAGAATTTTCGAAACATGTCCCTACATGTTTATAAAAATTTCGAGTCTTCACAAAATTCCACTTTGTGTTAACTCACATGCTGTAGAACCCGTAAATCAGACTACGTATAAGCCATGCATAATTCTAGTATTTAAATTAAAATGATTTTATTGCATGAGTATTTAAATTCTTCCTTTAAATTTAATTATTTTATGCAGTAGTTTAACTATTATCTTTTCAGTTAAATAAGTGAGGCCGGACTGGAGTTGGAGTTTTGAGATAAAATTTAATATTAAGAAAACATTACTAGAATTTATTTAAGTTAAATAATAAGTTAATTCAATGTAAAAGAATGTTTAAAGAATTATTTAAGTAAATTAAATATTTAGCCATGCATGCAAGATAATGTTATTCCATAATTAATTTATTAATCCACTAAAATATTTAATTGGTAGATAAAACTCTAAGGATTTAAAATACATTATTTAAGCAATATTTCTCCTCCCATTATCTTATAATTTCGGCCATTGCACTATAAAGGATTTAAATTTTTGGCAACACTCCATTTTTGATATCCTTCCTTGTCTCTTCATGGTAGAATTGCAAAGCCCAAAATAGTATACGTAAAATCCATGCATATATTTAATTTATGAAATTTATTATTTTAATTATTTATGTTTATTTAATGTATGTTAAAATGTTTTCTAGAGTTTTATGTTTCAGGCGATTATTCGAGGCGAGATCGAGGAAAGGAGATAGGGACGATTTTTTTAGTAGATTTTAATGCAGTATTTTATTTAAGATAAGGATGGAGTATTTTAAATAATTTAATTAATTTTAGTAATTTAAGAGCTTAATTATTTAAATGATTAATTGATTTTAAAATTTTAAAGTTGTAGTATTTGTGCATCTTATTTAAATTTAAAATTTATAATGGGGTTAATATGAGATTTATTTTAAATTAGTATGTTAAATGTTTTTAAATAGATTTTTTAGTATATTAAATACATATGTTACAATTGTTTATATATATGTAGGTATATATATATACACACATATATATCAACACACAAGCACACACACTTTGACTCACACACACACTCACACATTTACGCACACATATACACGTACACACACACAACACAAAACACAAAACAAAACATGTTATTAAATTTTTTGACTAAAGAGAAGGTTGTGTTTTTAAAACACTTCTATCTCAATTTATTTATTTCATTTTCTTCCTTCTTTTTTTTTCATTCAACGAGCACATCTCCTCTAAAAATTTCCAGCATATATTTAGTAAGTTTTCTTTGAAGAAATTGAGCTAAGTTCGTCCCGGATCGTCTCCCGTATCATCTCCGCTTCGGTATCGTCGTTTCGGTATTTTTAAATATCAAAAGGCACGTATATTCTGTTCTTGATGTATCGATCTTGTCATATTATGCGTTGTGTTGTTATTTATGCAAAAATTATATGTGTGATGCGTAGAAGTTTGATCAATCACGTCTAGATCAAGTTTGAAACAATTTTGGATCACCAAATTCACGTTTTTGCTGTTCTGTAAAATACTGCGATTTTTCGGTATTGATTTTGAGAAAACTTTCAACGTGAAAATCGTAGAACTTTTTGATGTCTTCGATTTGATATAAAATTCGAGTTATTTGGATTAAAAACGAGTGAGTTATGGTGTTTTTAGTATGACTGCTATTTTTAGATCCGAAAACTCATGTTTCGCTGTTCTTTCGAAAACTGCGATTTTTCGGTACATATTTTGAGAAATCTTTTAGTTACAAAAACGTAGATATTTTTGATACGTTTGATTTGATATAAAATTTGAGTTATTTGGATTAAAAACGAGTGAGTTATGGAGTTTTTAGTATGACTGCTCAAATCGTGTTTCAAGAAAGTTATGAATTTTAATATGTTCTTGAAGTTTTTATGTTGCAGGCTTTGTTGGGGATCGACGGGTGATCGTTGCTGCATATAAGAAAGTTAGTAATGATGTTTAGAGTATTTTTGAGGTTTTGATTCATGTCGTTAAGAGCTTGAATTATTAAGATGTCGTAAGAAATAAACTTTAATATAAATGACAATATTTTGGGTCGTATGAATTGTAGGGTGATTATAAAGTTTAGTTCATTGTTATGGTGTCCTAGAATGGTCTCATAGTGATGAATCTTGATGCCTTATGTGATAATTGGGAGAATAGACATGTCGCAAAATTTTCATAAAATAATTCGTCGAACAGAGCGGACACGGACCCGGACACAGAGGTAGGCACGGTGTCCGTGCCTTCTTATTTCATCACAACAATTTTTAAGCGCACGGACACGGACCATGATACGGACCTAGGGACGGGGTCCGTGTACCTTCAGATTTTAGGTATATTCTTTTATTATTTAAGGTTTGATTTGAGGTTTTATACCATGGTTTAATATGATGTTTTACAGGGTTATGTCATGGGAAATTATAGAATGTTCTAAGAATTTATTTAGCTTGGGATTAAGCATGACATTTACGTTTAAGTTGTACAAGTTAAGTTTATGTATTCATATTAGTATGTTGCAGCAACGACCCGATTGACATCCAACGTATCCCTCAATGCAAAGTAAGTATGTATGACGTGCAAAGAAAATATTTGAAGTTTTTGAGGTATGCTAAATGTCTTGTGACCAAACGTGAATGGGTTTGGAAGTCGGTGAACGTGGCCGAGGACCTCTCCACCCCGTTAAATTATGAACGGGTTTGAAGTTAAGATTGGAAAGCGTTAAATTATGAACGGGGACCAATCTGCCCGTTAAATTATGAACGGGTTAGATCGTGGTTGTGAAGCGTTAAATTATGAACGTGGATCAACGGGCCTGTTAAATTATGAACAGGGATTTCATGTATGTGGCAGTGGATACGTCCCTGTCAGCCCAGTACTGTGGTTTGTCTGATCAGGCATTTATTATGTTATGGGTCACTTGCTTTGAAACATCCTCTACGCAAAATGATGAAGTTAAGTATGTTGAAGTATGAAAGCATATTTAAAGAAAAGTTTATGTGATGGCACGTCATATTATGTATGCATGTATGTTCAAAGTTTATGCAAAGCTCAAGTTTATGAAAGTTCAAGTTATTATGCAAATTCAAGTTTCAAAGTATGTATGTTTAAGTTCAAAGAAGTTTATGAGAGTTCAAAGTTATTATGAAAGTTTAAGTTTCAAGTATATATGTTATATTTTGAAGTTGTATGTGGTTTTATTATGTAATACTCGTTATTCCCAGTTTATACGTGTTGAGTCTTTAGACTCACTAGACTTGAACGATGCAGGTGAGTACGTTGAGGAGGAGACAGGAGGTGGCGACCAAGGGGCAGGCTTGGACTGAGCGGAAGGCTAAACCCGAGGACCACTATGTTTATGTTTTATGAAAACTTTAAAATATTATGTTTTTATGTTGGATGTGAGATGATTTGAAATAAGTACTTTGTTGAAAAATATTAGTTGGGAATGTTGATTTTAATATTATTAAGTTAAATGACAAGTGACGACCGTATGAAATTTTATGTTTAAGAAAATTTTTAATTTTTCCGCAAATTTTGAAGTAGTAAAAGTACGGTACGTTACAGTTGGTATCAGAGCGGTGTTCTTGTAAAGGGTTATGCCTACTTCCAGTCGCAAGAAGCTCATAAGGTCACACCTCAAGTCTGTAAGTTTTAAGTTTTCAAAGATTTATGTTAGTGTAGTATGCATTAAGTTATTATTTTCAGCATGTCCATACTTTTAAGTTCAGTTACGTGAATCCTATGTTATTTATATCATGTTCATATGCATGTTGGGTTTACGTATTGGGTAATTTTAGAACAGTATGGCTCCTAGACGTTTGATTGCCCGTGGAGCTAGGGATGAGGACCGAGGGTCTCGTGATAGGGAAAGAGCCACTCCTCCTCCTCCACCTCCAGATATGCAGGCGCAGATGCTTGCAGCTATGACGCAGTTCTTCGCACAGGTTGCGGGGAATCCAGCTCCAGCAGCAGGAGGTGCAGGACCGAGGACTCAACCGGAGGCAGTGTACGAGAGATTTCAGAAGATGAATCCTCAGAAGTTCTCAGGGACTACGAATCCTATGGTGGCGGAAGAGTGGGTTAAGTCTATAGAGGTGATCTTTGAGTATATGGAATTGCAGGATGTGGATCGAGTCCGATGTGCCATTTTTCTCCTAGCAGGGGATGCAAGACGATGGTGGGACAGTGCATCGGTGGCAGTTAATTTGCCGATGTTGTCTTGGGATGGATTCAAAGAGATGTTCTTCGCTAAGTACTTCACTGAGGAGGTACAGGCCCGTTTGACTACGGAATTTATGACACTACGACAGGGAGATAGTAGTGTGGCTGAGTTTGTGAGAAAGTTTGAACAGGGTTGCTACTTTGTGCCACTCATAGCTAATGATGCTCGAAGCAAAACTGAGGCATTTCATGGGTGGTTTGCGGCCAGTCTTGCGCCGTGATGTGAGAGTAACTGGCCTTACTACATATGCAGCTGCCGTTTCTGGAGCTCTGGCGGCGGAGCAAGACCAGAGAGACATTGAGACTGATATGTTGGGCAAGAGGCCCTACCAGGCACCACCGCAGCCACAGCATCAGCATCAGCGACCCCAGTACAAGAAACCTTTTCAGGGGCAGCCTGGGAAGAAGCCTTACCAAGGACCACCTAGGGGCAAGGGTCCTATCCAGCAGCAGGGGGCGCCTCAGAGGCCCGTTGTTTTCCCAATGTGCCCGAAGTGTAACCGCCAGCATCCAGGACCATGCTTGTATAGATCAGGCAAGTGTTTTAAATGTGGATCTACGGATCACATGCTGAAGCAGTGTCCTCAGTGGAAGCAGCCAACCCAAGGGAGGGTATTCGCCATGCACGCACAGGAGGCGAACCCAGACACTACACTAATGACCGGTAATCATTTCTATTTAAGCTCGGTATTATTTGCCTTGCATGTGGAAATTTTATTTGAGATTATTAGTGTACTAGTAAGATTTTAGATTGACTTGGAATATATTGATTTCAACTATGCTTAAAGTTAATTGCTAGTATTTTGGGATATAAGTTTGGTGTTGTGCTAACATCTCTCAGGAAATATTTTCATAAAGAGATTAGCCACAACTGCACTGATAGATTCAGGAGCCACTCACTCCTTTATATCGGAGACCTTTGCTAATCATTTGGACATCAAGTCCATTGGCCTAGACGTGAACTTTTCAGTGACACTTCCATCAGGGGAAGAGTTGTTAGCCACCAGTGTGGTCAGAGATATTGATCTAGAACTGCAGGGTCACTTGGTGTATGCAGATTTGATTATATTGCCAATGCCAGAGTTTGATATCATTTTGGGAATGGATTGGTTGACAAAGAATCGAGTTCTTATTGATTTTCAGAAGAGATCAGTGTTGGTCAGACCATTAGGCATGGAGCAGTTTCTATTCGAGCCAGCTAGATGGAGGAATTTTCCTCGCATGATCTCCTGTATACAGGCGAGGAGATTGATTTCCAAAGGGTGTCAGGCTTTCTTGGCCAGTATTGTGTCAGCACCTGATGTAACCACTCCATCTATATCAGATGTTCCAGTAGTCAGAGATTTTCCAAACGTCTTTCCAGATGATGTTGCAGGACTTCCACCGGATAGAGAAGTGGAGTTTGCCATCGATCTCATGCCAGGTACCGTGCCAATCTCTAAGGCACCATACAGATTAGCTCCAGCTGAGATGTTAGAACTCAAGCAACAGATACAGGAGCTTCTGGACAAGGAATTTATTCGCCCAAGTTTCTCACCTTGGGGAGCACCTGTACTATTTGTGAAAAAGAAAGATGGGAGCATGAGGCTTTGCATCGATTACCGTGAGTTAAATAAGGTGACGATCAAGAATAAGTATCCATTGCCTAGAATAGAAGATTTGTTTGATCAATTGCAAGGAGCTACTGTATTTTCTAAGATAGATCTTCGATCAGGATATCATCAATTGAAAGTGAAGGATGCAGATGTCCACAAGACAGCTTTCAGGACCCGGTATGGGCATTACGAGTTCTTAGTGATGCCGTTTGGAGTAACGAATGCTCCAGCTATTTTCATGGATCTAATGAACCGAGTATTCCATCAGTATCTTGATCAGTTCGTCATAGTATTTATTGACGACATCCTCATATACTCGAAGAGCCATGAAGAACATAACCAGCATTTGAGGATAGTCTTACAGATTCTTCAGAGTCGCAAGTTATTTGCGAAATTCAGTAAGTGCGAATTTTGGTTGGAAAAGGTAGTGTTTTTGGGTCATATAGTATCTAGTAGTGGTATCGAGGTGGATCCAGCGAAAGTAGCAACTGTCAAGGAATGAGTTGAACCAAAGAATGCATCCGAGATCCGAAGTTTTCTGGGTTTAGCTGGTTACTACCGTAAGTTCATTCAAGGATTCTCGTCGATAGCAGTGCCACTCACTTCACTTACTAAGAAGAATGCTAAGTTTGTGTGGAGCGATGAATGTCAGAAGAGCTTCGATACTTTGAAGCAAGCTCTTATTTCAGCACCAGTGTTAGCCATGCCATCAGGGCAAGGAGATTTTGTGTTATACACTGATGCATCTAAGCTCGGTTTAGGAGCAGTAATGATGCAACAAGGTCGGGTCATAGCTTATGCTTCCAGACAGTTGAAGGTACATGAGAAAAACTACCCGACACATGATCTTGAGTTAGCAGCCGTTGTTTTTGCATTGAAAATTTGGAGACACTATTTATACGGTGAGAAATGTCAGATTTTCACTGATCACAAGAGTCTCAAATATTTCTTCACACAGAAAGAATTAAATATGAGACAGAGACGTTGGTTAGAACTGGTTAAGGATTACGACTGTGAAATTAGCTATCATCCGGGAAAAGCTAATGTTGTTGCAGACGCATTGAGCAGAAAAGTTGCAGTCATAGCTCATTTATCAGCTCAGAGATCTCTTCAGTATGAGATTCAAAGGTTTGACTTGGAAGTTTATCGTAAGGGCAAAGCTCCTAAGCTGTCTAATCTGACAGTCAAATCTTCCTTGCTAGATCGTATTCGAGCAGGACAGTCTTCAGATGAGCAACTACAGAAATGGAGACTAAAAGATGAAGCGAAGGGCAGTGTTCTCTACACAGTGTCAGATGGTATTGTGAGATACAAAGATAGAATGTGGGTGCCTAGTGGTGATTCAATCAGACAGGATATTTTGTCAGAGGCACATGCATCTCCGTATTCTATTCACCCAGGAGGTACCAAGATGTACAAAGACTTGCAAATTTTGTATTGGTGGCCAGGGATGAAACGAGATATCCGCAGATATGTATCAGAATGTCTCACTTGTCAGCAGGTGAAAGCAGAGCATCAGAGACCAGCAGGGATGCTTAAGTCACTTCCCATTCCAGAGTGGAAATGGGAGAATATCACCATGGATTTTGTTGTTGGTTTGCCGAGGTCAGTCAGAGGATCCAATGCCATTTGGGTTATAGTGGATCGACTAACTAAGTCAGCACATTTCTTACCAGTGAAGACGACTTTCTCCATGACGCAGTATGCGGAGCTTTATATAAGGGAGATAATTCGTTTGCATGGGATTCCAGTTTCTATTGTGTCAGACAGGGATCCGAGGTTTACATCGTCCTTCTGGAAAAGTTTACATGCAGCCATGGGGACGAAATTGTTATTCAGTACTGCATTTCACCCTCAGACAGATGGCCAGTCTGAGCGAGTGATTCAGATATTAGAGGATTTGTTGAGAGCTTGTATGATTGATTTTCATGGGACTTGGGAGTCTAAACTACCACTTGTGGAGTTTACCTACAATAACAGTTTTCAATCATCAATAGGTATGGCTCCTTATGAAGCTTTGTATGGACGAAAGTGCAGATCGCCAGTTCATTGGGATGAAGTTGGTGAGAGAGCAGAACTTGGTCCAGAAATAGTTCAGCAGACTGCAGATGTGGTGGTTAAGATTCGTGACAGAATGAAGACCGCCCAGGGTCGTCAGAAGAGTTATGCTGATAAGAGAAGGAGAGATCTTGAATTTGCTGTAGGTGATCATGTATTTGTTAAGATAGCACCTATGAAGGGTGTTATGAGATTTGGGAAGAGAGGTAAGCTGAGTCCGAGATTTATTGGACCGTTCGAGATTCTTGACAGAGTTGGAACACTAGCTTATCGTGTAGCCCTACCGCCGAATTTGGCCGGAGTGCACAATGTATTTCACGTTTCGATGTTGAGGAAGTATCTAGCAAATCCTTCGCATGTTCTGAGCCATGAGCCATTGCAGTTGACTCCAGACTTGTCTTATGAGGAAAGACCGATTAAAATTTTAGACAGACAAGAGCGTAGACTTTGAAATAAGACGACTAAGTTAGTCAAAGTCCAGTGGCTGAATCAATCAGTGGAGGAGGCCACTTGGGAAGCTGAAGCAGATATGAGAATCCGCTACCCAGAGTTGTTCGGTAAGACTTAATTTCGAGGACGAAATTTTTATAAGGGGGGGAGATATTGTAAAGCCCAAAATAGTATACGTAAAATCCATGCATATATTTAATTTATGAAATTTATTATTTTAATTATTTATGTTTATTTAATGTATGTTAAAATGTTTTCTAGAGTTTTATGTTTCAGGCGATTATTCGAGGCGAGATCGAGGAAAGGAGATAGGGACGATTTTTTTTAGTAAATTTTAATGCAGTATTTTATTTAAGATAAGGATGGAGTATTTTAAATAATTTAATTAATTTTAGTAATTTAAGAGCTTAATTATTTAAATGATTAATTGATTTTAAAATTTTAAAGTTGTAGTATTTGTGCATCTTATTTAAATTTAAAATTTATAATGGGGTTAATATGAGATTTATTTTAAATTAGTATGTTAAATGTTTTTAAATAGATTTTTTAGTATATTAAATACATATGTTACAATTGTTTATATATATGTAGGTATATATATATACACACATATATATATCAACACACAAGCACACACACTTTGACTCACACACACACTCACACATTTACACACACATATACACGTACACACACAACACAAAACAAAAAACAAAACATGTTATTAAACTTTTTGACTAAAGAGAAGGTTGTGTTTTTAAAACACTTCTATCTCAATTTATTTATTTCATTTTTTTCCTTCTTTTTTTTTCATTCAACGAGCACATCTCCTCTAAAAATTTCCAGCATATAGTAAGTTTTCTTTGAAGAAATTGAGCTAAGTTCGTCCCGGATCGTCTCCCGTATCATCTCCGCTTCGGTATCGTCGTTTCGGTATTTTTAAATATCAAAAGGCACGTATATTCTGTTCTTGATGTATCGATCTTGTCATATTATGCGTTGTGTTGTTATTTATGCAAAAATTATATGTGTGATGCGTAGAAGTTTGAGCAATCACGTCTAGATCAAGTTTGAAACAATTTTGGATCACCAAATTCACGTTTTTGCTGTTCTGTAAAATACTGCGATTTTTCGGTATTGATTTTGAGAAAACTTTCAACGTGAAAATCGTAGAACTTTTTGATGTCTTCGATTTGATATAAAATTCGAGTTATTTGGATTAAAAACGAGTGAGTTATGGTGTTTTTAGTATGACTGCTATTTTTAGATCCGAAAACTCATGTTTCGCTGTTCTTTCGAAAACTGCGATTTTTCGGTACATATTTTGAGAAATCTTTTAGTTACAAAAACGTAGATATTTTTGATACGTTTGATTTGATATAAAATTTGAGTTATTTGGATTAAAAACGAGTGAGTTATGGAGTTTTTAGTATGACTGCTCAAATCGTGTTTCAAGAAAGTTATGAATTTTAATATGTTCTTGAAGTTTTTATGTTGCAGGCTTTGTTGGGGATCGACGGGTGATCGTTGCTGCATATAAGAAAGTTAGTAATGATGTTTAGAGTATTTTTGAGGTTTTGATTCATGTCGTTAAGAGCTTGAATTATTAAGATGTCGTAAGAAATAAACTTTAATATAAATGACAATATTTTGGGTCGTATGAATTGTAGGGTGATTATAAAGTTTAGTTCATTGTTATGGTGTCCTAGAATGGTCTCATAGTGATGAATCTTGATGCCTTATGTGATAATTGGGAGAATAGACATGTCGCAAAATTTTCATAAAATAATTCGTCGAACAGAGCGGACACGGACCCGGACACAGAGGTAGGCACGGTGTCCGTGCCTTCTTATTTCATCACAACAATTTTTAAGCGCACGGACACGGACCATGATACGGACCTAGGGACGGGGTCCGTGTACCTTCAGATTTTAGGTATATTCTTTTATTATTTAAGGTTTGATTTGAGGTTTTATACCATGGTTTAATATGATGTTTTACAGGGTTATGTCATGGGAAATTATAGAATGTTCTAAGAATTTATTTAGCTTGGGATTAAGCATGACATTTACGTTTAAGTTGTACAAGTTAAGTTTATGTATTCATATTAGTATGTTGCAGCAACGACCCGATTGACATCCAACGTATCCCTCAATGCAAAGTAAGTATGTATGACGTGCAAAGAAAATATTTGAAGTTTTTGAGGTATGCTAAATGTCTTGTGACCAAACGTGAATGGGTTTGGAAGTCGGTGAACGTGGCCGAGGACCTCTCCACCCCGTTAAATTATGAACGGGTTTGAAGTTAAGATTGGAAAGCGTTAAATTATGAACGGGGACCAATCCGCCCGTTAAATTATGAACGGGTTAGATCGTGGTTGTGAAGCGTTAAATTATGAACGTGGATCAACGGGCCTGTTAAATTATGAACAGGGATTTCATGTATGTGGCAGTGGATACGTCCCTGTCAGCCCAGTACTGTGGTTTGTCTGATCAGGCATTTATTATGTTATGGGTCACTTGCTTTGAAACATCCTCTACGCAAAATGATGAAGTTAAGTATGTTGAAGTATGAAAGCATATTTAAAGAAAAGTTTATGTGATGGCACGTCATATTATGTATGCATGTATGTTCAAAGTTTATGCAAAGCTCAAGTTTATGAAAGTTCAAGTTATTATGCAAATTCAAGTTTCAAAGTATGTATGTTTAAGTTCAAAGAAGTTTATGAGAGTTCAAAGTTATTATGAAAGTTTAAGTTTCAAGTATATATGTTATATTTTGAAGTTGTATGTGGTTTTATTATGTAATACTCGTTATTCCCAGTTTATACGTGTTGAGTCTTTAGACTCACTAGACTTGAACGATGCAGGTGAGTACGTTGAGGAGGAGACAGGAGGTGGCGACCAAGGGGCATGCTTGGACAGGAGGTGGCGACCAAGGGGCATGCTTGGACTGAGCGGAAGGCTAAACCCGAGGACCACTATGTTTATGTTTTATGAAAACTTTAAAATATTATGTTTTTATGTTGGATGTGAGATGATTTGAAATAAGTACTTTGTTGAAAAATATTAGTTGGGAATGTTGATTTTAATATTATTAAGTTAAATGACAAGTGACGACCGTATGAAATTTTATGTTTAAGAAAATTTTTAATTTTTCCGCAAATTTTGAAGTAGTAAAAGTACGGTACGTTACAAGAATAATTCCCACAATTTTAATCCCCCAATAATTAATAAATTAAGCAATATTCTCCCATGATTTGGTAGATAAAAATCGGTCACCTCCTTTGAAAGATTTAATTAGTTGTGACAACTCAACATTTGATATCATTCCTTATTCTTTTCTTGGAGATAATTCCCTCACCTTTTAATCTTCAATAATTAAATAATTAAGCAATTTCCTCCCTTGTATCTACACTAGAAATTTCGGTCACCACCTCATAAATTATCCCTCAAATCTCTTGATGTCATTATTGTTTCCTTATCTCTCAAATTCAAAAGATTTCAAGACTTATTCTCTCCATTTATCTACCTAACCTTCTCTCCCCACCCTCATTCTCGAAATTCAGAGCACATTCAGAGAGAAAAAAATTCGAGAGAGAGCAGTAGAAAATCGTGAGAGCTAGGGAGAAAAACAAGATACAGAAGTGAAGCACTCCGTCTCCTCCGCGCCGCGTCGTTGTTTTGTTTGTTTTCCTTTCAAAACAAACCAAGGCATGTCTATATTTCTTTCACTCTTCAATCAAGCCATATAGATATTTTTAAACATAGCATGTACATGAATTTATTGCAAGAAAACCGAAATACATGAGTGACATTTTCGAAAATGCATGTGCAGAATTTTCTGTTTTCTTTCATGCTTCACGGGTTCCATGTTTGTGTAGTTTCAGGTGGTTGGCTCATGTACAGGCTCCCAAGGCTGCCCCTAGACATGTGCTAGGGTGTATTAGAATCACGTTGGTCCAGTATTTCAAGCCCCATGCATGCTGGAATTGAGAAAATACAGCAACTCTCCCATAAAACCATTTTGAGTTCGAAAATTCTGTTCTTGCTGTCAAGGGAGATGAATCTGATCTTGGCTGACCTAGGGGCTATAGCCATGGTTAGAACATCCCCTTATTATGTCTAAGACGTGACCAAGTCGGCCTTTTGAGGCTTGGTCCATGGTTGCAACGTTTTTAAATAAAACAAGAACAGCCCCCCCCTTCGACCCCTTTTCATTTGCTGCATGAGTACTTTCGGTTTTGATGGTTGGGGTGGATCTCGGTTGGCCTCTAGCCCTTAGCCCTGGTTCACACCACACCTCATGACGTCTAGATCGAGCCATGGTCAATCAAATGGCCACCTGGAACGATGAAAGACAGCAAGCGAACCGAAGCACCACAGTACAGATTTTTTTGGTGCTCTCGGATGCAAGTTTCGGGTAGTCCATGGTGTTGCTTGGATTGTGGCTGGCCTAGGGCCCTTAGCCATGGTTCAAGCCAACCCTTTGGATGTTGGTAAGAGGCTCTGGTCAGTGGTTCAAGTCCCAATGGCCATTAGCCTTGCAAACGACGCAAGGAAACGTTAACACTGCTGCTGTATTTTTTACAGCAAGTTGTGCTGTGGTTCATAGGTGTGTTTCGAGTTCTCGGTTGGCTTTCAGCCTATGGCCTTGGACTGGACAGTACCCCATCGAGTTAGGAAGGTCTTGTTTTTGACCGTTCGTGATTTGGTTAAGTTTAGAGGTCGTACGAGAATTGACGGTGCGATGTGCCAAATTGAATTTCGAAAGAGCGTTTCATGTTTTGGCCTCCATTCACCAAAATTTCGACTTGTATCATTTTTGGAGCATTATTTCATCATTTTAGGTGTATTTTAATCATGACTAAATGATGGTTCGGTGTTGGTACGGGTTGGCACGGAGTCATGATTAAATACTAAGTCAATGGGCGTAGTTGTCTCGTTTATGGATTCAATTACAAAGTTTGGTCAAGTAAAATCATGTGCATATTTTTCATGTTAGATTTAAGTCGCAGCGAGCCTGAGAATGATCCAACTCATTCGGTAAAATTAATACAGGATATTTAATTACGTTGTTTAATTACATTACGTGCATAAAAATATAAAATATTCATTTTTGAGATTTATGCGATATTGCTTGTGGTCACTTCACTATCATGGGATCATTGCTTCACCCAGTTGTCACTTACCGGTTCAGTTCAGTTCAGTTCCACCCAATGTACTGTGGCATTGGTCTGATCAGACGATTATTACATCACCCGGTGGTCACTTACCGGTTCAGTTCAGTACAGTTCATGGGGCCACTAGCGTAGAACATAATCTCAACAGAAAATTTATGACATGTTATTTTATGACAGGGCTCGATTGAGCAAACATTCCACTTATGATTTCCAGTTCAGTTATGCACGTATTATAATTACTCATGACACGACATTTTCACGTTATGCCAGACTCATGTTATCATTACTTTACATGCAATTTTATTATAAATACTTGTTATTTACAATGTATGCATGTTGAGTCTTTAGACTCACTAGACTTGATGGTTGTAGGTACTGATGAGGTCGGGACCGAGGGCGGGGACCAGTGTGCTAGCTTGGGTCGAGAGTAGTGGAACCCGAGGACCTCATTTTCAGCATTTACCATTTTTATGCTAAAACATTTTATCTTTCGTTGGATTATTTTAAATGGTTAGTTTGCGAACGATAACTTCATCCGCTACTATTTGAACATTAAAACTTTATTTATCAGTTTATTTTATGAATGAGGCATTTTAATTATTTAAAAAAAAAATTAATTTTTCCACAAATTTTCAAATACGAATTTTCGGGCCTCTACACATGCCACTCAATATATAGACTTTTTTAACAAAATGGACAGCAAATAACATTACTCTTTCATTTAATATAGATGCAGATGACTTTGAATTTATGACTTGCTTTTCCCAAAAATTTGAAATTATAGGAGTTTGCAAATAGATAGTTTTATAATCTAATAATTGAGATGAATCATTTGCAGTAGCATAGGGATCCAAAACATCACTGTCTGATTTTGAACTTAAATAATTGCAAACAAAGACCAGAAGTTATCACATTCCCATATCCTAACCCGCAAACCTTACACAAAAATCGCATAGAATCCAAGGGATCAACTTATCACATTCGAACTAGAGAGAAAACCTCCCATTACAGCACAGAGAAAGCTAATATCCCAGTTAACAACACCGCACAAAACAATTCGAACAACAATAAGCAAGAAGTCTATAATTAGAAACCTTTAGAGCCAGGAAGATCAATCCACTGGAGCTGAAGTTCGACTTCACCACACTCGACGTCTTTCAATCTCAGGCACAAATCTTGCACTACTTTCCCATCTTTCCAGATCACAGAACTTTCTTCAGCGAGGCTATTGGACCTGGATGGTTGTATCTTTGTGATTATGGTGCCACTTGGAAGCCCCCCAAGATTCATCTTCAAGGCCTCTATGTATGGTCGTATATCAAATTCTGCGACTCCCATTTTGTCGTCCATGCTGAATGTATCGTGGTCATAGACAGTCTGAAAAATGTACATGAATCAGCAAAATATTTGTCATAGATACCGAAGAAACAATATGAACGAGATATGAATAACTAGCCTACTGCGTGCTTCAAATTTTATGTATCCTTTTTCTAAAAATCTGAAGTAGTGCTCCCAAATATAGTATATTCACCTAAACCCCCCCTCCCCCCACCCCCCCAACACACCCCGTCTGTGGCACCCCATCGAAGTAAATCTTAGGCTAGCCTCTGGTTAAGTATAAGGTAAAACTTTTCAAGGATTGTTGTTCTCTTCTTATGCTTCAAGATTTCGAATACAATTTTTTAAAAGAAAGATTTGCATCTAAAGCTTCGACGTCAACCATGCATAGCCACAGGGCAGCAAACCGGATAATTTCCGTGGTAGAAAATTAATGTATATGATTTTTGCAGATTTGTGTTGATTTAAAGACTCTCAAATGGGAAATGAAAAACAAAAGTACTTCTCGAAGAAAGTCGAGACTGGACAAATGATATCTAAACAGTTTCCAAAAATGGAACCAGCTATAGCATTTACTTATAATCTATAGGCCAAAGGTGAGTACAGATGAGTTCTCACCAGCGTAATTGGAATACTAGGATTCGAAATGGAAAGTGTCAAGTCTTCGTTCCATTCTGGATTTACATCCTTTCTGATAACCCGAGTCTTCAACTTCTGTAAAATATATCTATCTATAAAATAATGATTCCAGAAACTTGAAATGCAAAAAACTGAATGCAAGGACGTGCGAAATAATTGAAGCATTCTGGTTACAGGCTGCTAAGTTGTGTAATTTATCTAAATTAGTAAGAACATCAAGAAACTTCCGTCAATGGACAAGGAACGCTGTAAGCTTTACAAGAACTACTGCACATATTTTCGTCAAATTCAGCTTATAAAACCATGGTTTTATTACCATATAGTTCGACTAGATGATCAAAATGTTTGAACATGGAAATTAACTTTTTGGGTGAGTGGCCTTAAATATTTCATCACCTAATAAGTTGACACATCCAATTGAATGAAACATCCATAAATGCACCTTCATTCAGAATCCAAGATAACACAAATCAAAAAAGAAAGAAGAAAAAAGTGTAAAAGGACATGGACGAAAAAAAAGGAGAAATAAAATCAACCACCATAATTCATCAAACTGCCAAGATGAAACAAAAGGGCATCTAAACGAATTGACAAACATTACAAATATACAAGCAAAGAACACAAAAACGCACATCAAATGCTAAAAAAACGTACAAGAAGAAGGAGATCAAGAATGCAACTTTACTAAACAATCAATACAACCACAGAAAATAAGCAATGATATCAAAACCCACATGAAAAAACACAAGAAAAAGGACAACACAACCCAATCCTAAATCCAGAGATTCACACGTGATTGATGAAGAAAAGTTTGAACAAAAGAACCTGTCTGCCCATCTTCACAACAACGTAGGGATCACTGCTTCGGACATCACGGACAGCAAGATTGATGCCTCTTTTGACCCGAATTCTAAGCAGCCCCAACAAATTATCCATCAGAGATTTCGCAGAACTTTCTGACTGGTTGTTTGCATCGGGCGAATCCATTTTTTGTGATTTATATCAGATACTCTCTCTTTAAGAAAATCAATATATAATAATATAATATTTTGCCACCACTCTCGTATCAACCAAAGTGAAGTTTCGTTGGTCCTCCCTGGATCCTAGCAAGAAATTAGAAAATTAAAATTATTACGCAATGCCAAACCAAATGAGATGTAGGACCCAACAAAAATCTTTCCAACAAAATTTCATCTTTCTTTCAAATTTGATTCGATTCACACTATAAAACTTCAAGCTTAATACAAGACATAGGACACATTATCTACGAACTTTCCACAGTCCTACGTAATCTTGAATCCAAGATTTCATTCCACAAACAATAAATAATTACGTATACATAAAAAAAAATTTCATTCCACGCCATGAAATAATATCACAACAATCAAGAAATGAAATTTACAGCCGAGTAATCGATGGGCAAAACTCAAAAATAAATACCAATGATCTCAAAAAAAAAAAACCTGTATGGAGTTGTTTGGACAGTTTGTGGAGGAACCCTCTGGAGAAATTCTCTATGAAGAATATACGGCTGGCATTCCAGAAAATCAGACAAGTGATTCTTTGATAATTGTCTTCAGACCAACCAAAGACAAAAATGGGAAACTGAAATTTGCTTCTCGTACATTTATAAAGATGGCATTTTTTTTTAATCCCTCGAGTAATTTATTCTATTATTTCTTCTCTTTTTTCACTAAAGGTGCGTAGGTTTGTTGGCACGACGTGAATGACGCATGTTTTTCTACCGCATGGCTTGTGATTTCCCATATGTCTCCACTTTAAATTAACAATTTTTTTTTAAAAAAATATTGTTTTTATTACAAGAAAAATATATTTTATGTAAACATAATTTATGAAGGCAAAAATTTGTGTGAGACGGTCTAACAGATCGTATTTTGTGAGATAGATATCTTATTTGGGTCATTCATGAAAAAATATTACTTTTTATTGTGAATATCGATAAAGTTGATTCATCTCACATGTAAAGATTCGTGAGACCATCTCACAAGAGACCTCCTGGAAGTTTTTTTGGGCAATTTGGGATTAGTTATATTTTTTTTAATGACATGTTCATAGTTGTAAAATTAATAGACATTAAAAGTGCATTTAGCATATAATATAATGAATGTACTTCCAAACCATTTAATACGATATTCATTAAACAATTTTTATGTTAAATGCTATGCCATTTAAGCCTCCTGCCCTATATATGAAATAAAGTGCATGTACACACATTAACAAAAGAAAGCTAAAGGTAATAGTTATAATTGAAACTAATATGTGTAAGCACTTGACAAGGTCAATGATCTAGTGACATTAATTATCAATTTCCATAAAAGAACGAGATATCGAGTTCCAAAACCCAAATTTTAATCTTAAGTCCGCTCAACTTGTGACTCACCAAATCTGACCATGTCAGATAAGATTGTCTAACAAAACAAGACCATGTCACCGAGCGAATTAACCGATTAGCTTTAAAAAAATTATGATTTAACTTTAATTATATATGTAATTTTTATTGAACACTAGAGTCTACACAAATACATAAAAATATAAAATCACACACATCACAAATATATAGATTTTGTTTGAATACAATTAATATATGTTTTTTTTATAAAATAACATGAACGAGCATTGTCTCGACCGGTGACAAGAGATGGGTGGGCGACGGATGAAGTCAAGAGTGGAGAATAAAGAAGTGAGAACGAGAAAGCCAAGGCGTTTAGAATTATGGTTGATTTTAAAATTAAAAATTTAAATATATAAAAATTGATAAATAATAAAAATTTATTAAATAATAGTATTTATTATATCGGTTAATTCAGTTAACCGATCTCAAAATTTTGAAAACTTTAACCGAACCGAATTAATTGATATAACCGAGTTTTTAAATTTGAAAACCGAATTTCTGAATTGGCTCGGTTCGATCGATTAATTCGGTTTAACCGAAATTTTGCTCACCCCTAGGCTTAAGAGAGTACATTTGACACATATTTATCACAATAACTATAAGGTTATATTTGGAATGATAAATTTCAAATTCATGAATTTTAAATATTTTTTGTAGTTTTCAGACTCACTATTTCCATGTTTATGTAGTACTTTATTTAATTACGATGAATTTCAAGTTCATATAATAATTGAGATATTTGAAATTTATTTTACTTTATATAATAAATATGTAAATAAATATGATATAAATAATCGTTGGATTTGAGCTTGAGCTGTTGGCCCGTTCGTAAGCTCGCCTCTCCCCTTGTAATAGGTCCCAATCGAGGGCTTTTTTTAAAAAATATTATAAATTAATTAATTCATTATAATAATGTGGCAAAGTGGGGAGTTTTACAAAAATATTGCAATCCGGGACTCACTGTCCCGGATTCTGACATTTTTAAAAAAAAAATTAAAAACTAAAAAAAAAAGGAAAAGCAGTGGTCACGGATTCTAAGAATCTGTGACCAAAGTCACAGATTCATGGAATCCGTGTCACAGATTCATGGAATCCGTGACAGTCTGCCACGGATTCTGAATCCGTGGCAGACTGTCACGGATTATTATAGATTCATGGAATCCGTGTCACAGATTCATGGAATCCGTGACAGTCTGCCACGGATTCTGAATCCGTGGCAGACTGTCACGGATTATTATGGTCACGGATTCTAATAATCTGTGGCTCTCACCCCTTTAAATTGAGCACCTTCCAGGAGAATTTCTTTCATTCGCATCAATTTTTTTTTTCCTTCGGTCTCACTTTCATTCAGCTAGTTATTCCGATTTTGCGAGAATTTCATTCGGCGACTTCAGTGCATTTAGCGTACGTAAGTCTTTGAATTATTTTTTTGTTTATTATATTTATTATTGTCAGTTAATTATAATAATTTTAAGTAATCACAATAATTATATTATTAATTGTATTATTGTACTTATTGGATACCGAGAACTTTATGACCGCATCGTAATAGTTTTAAGTAATAATAATAACTATACTTAATTTTATTACAATAATTATAAATTATATTATTGGAATTACATGTTATAAATAAGTATTATTCCACATAGATCATAAATAATTAGAGCTAAGTTAATTAGATTATGTTATATATTTATACACAAAAATTTAAGCAGAGAAGGGATACATTGCTAAATTTCACAACATAGAACTTAGAAGAACAATATTTGGGGGGGAAAAAAAAATACTGTCAATCTTTCTATTCTAATTATTAGCTAGAAGAAAAAAAATCCATCGTTTGAAAATAAAGCTTTGACAACACATGAATAATACCATTTAGTACCAACAAAATTTTCGGTAAAATATATAAATACTGCTATGGTTTTGTTGAGGAAAAATCCCTAGTGCTCCGGTGTTGTTGTTGGACAAATTATAGCTTTATTTAACTAAGTTGAAATTTTAGTTTTAAGTAATAATAATAACTATACTTAATTTATTTACAAAAATTATAAATAATAACACTGTATTAATTGTATTATTAGAATTAGTTGTAATATAAATTATATTATTTAAATTATTATAATATATAATAACTATTTTGATTCTTATATATTTATAATTATAAAATAATATTAATACGTACATATTAATACTTTTATATTGTATAATTTTAATACTTATATATTAATATTAATCGACTCACGTAATTTTGTTATTACTTATATATTAATTGCATCACGTATTAAAATATTAATACTGAATAATTAAAATATTAATTGTATAACATTAATACCTATATATTAATTCCATGAAGTAATTTTTTTATTCAAATACTTATAATATTAATTATATAATAATAAGTATACTTAATTTAATTACAATAAATGTATACGTTTTATAACTATTACTAATGTATTTATTATAATAAATAAGTATTACTAATTTATTTATTGTAATTACATGTTATATTTTTTATAATAAATAACTATTGCTAATGTATATATTTTATAACAAATAACTATTACTAATAAATAACTATTAACTAATGATTTATTGTTTGTAAGATGGCTGAAAATACGGAGAATGTGTTGTATTTGCGGGATAGACATATATCTACTAATATCAACGCTGAAAATATGAATGCAATAATTTCGTCACGCCGGTCAGACAAATGTCTTTGGAGATTGCTTAATGCTGGGATTCACCTCCGTGTCCGCCTATGTCTTGTACGCATGGGCTTCTATGGTGTCATTCAGTGTGGTCCTATTAAATATTATGATAATCATTTGCTTACAGCCATTGTTGAGAGATGGCGTCGTGAGACACACACATTTCACCTAACCGTGGGCGAGGCAACAATCACCCTGCAGGACGTTGCCCTTATTTGGGGGTTGAATATTGATGGCATTCCCATCATTGGTGTAGATATCGCGTACAATAAACATACTTTACAACAGCGCTGCGCTACTTGGTTGGGTTTTACGCCCACATCTTCTCAGATTAAAGGTGCACATCTTTATCTGACCGCTTTGCTAGACCATTGCCTAAATAATATGGTTAATGACGAGAGCACTGAAGAGGAGGTGACACAATATTCTCGTTGTGTTGCATTAATGATCATTGGTGGATGTATGTTTCCGGACTCGGAAGGTGCTGCTGTGAAACTTATGTATTTGCAGTTCCTTGAGGACATAGAATTTGTGAATACGTACAGCTAGGTTCTGCTGTGTTGGCATATCTTTATAGAGAGTTGTGCGACACATCAATGAGTTTGAAGGTCGATTTGTGTGGCCCAGTTCAGATATTGCAGGTATTTGTACATTTATACGGTCATTATATTTTTTGTACTTTTTTTCTTATGATTTGACTATTTCTGTTGTATGTTATTGCAGATTTGGGTGTGGTCTAGGATTATTCTTCTTTGCCCTGATATAGCTCAACAGGTATCTATTTCAGAAGAGCAGGGTCTACCATTCCCACCATACGGCGCACGGTACTAATAAAAAATAGTTAAAATTTAATATTATTATTTCTTATTTTTTTAAATGAAAATATTGTGTACTTTTATAAATTACAGGTGGAGACGCGGATTTTCTTGGACACACACGGCCCAGCATTCGGTCCGTATAATGAGAGATATGCTTGACAGGATGGTAGAAGGACAGGTAGATATATAAATTAGTTGTTTAGAGTTTGAAATTTTTTTACAATTTTAATCTTATTTATATATTATGAAATTGCTAATCTTTTTTTCATTTCATTTGCTTCAATTTCTATGGACAGTTTATGATATGGAGTCTCCGGAGTTTGGCAGAATCCTGGATGAAAATAGCATTCATCTATGTCGGTCGGCATGCGCATTGATTAATTTTCATATCGTTGAGATGCATAGACCAGAGCAGTGTCTCCGACAGTTCAGAATGCGTCAGGGTATTCCGCCACCTGCTACTAACTTCGACAATTTCCATAGGCTGACTCGACAAGGCCGGAACAACTTCGATTGGGCGACATATCACGCGGATTTTGTAGAAATGTGGAATGATAGATATAATTTTGTGATTGGTGGAGACTATGTCATACCTGGTACGCCCGCCATCACTAGTGGACTATATTGTTGGTATTATCGCATTTCACAGATAGTGCTCTCGCCGCCAGTGGTACCTTCGAACATCATGGGCTATCATCCTGTTGATTCAAACTACCGACAATTTATCGTAAGAAATGTTTTATTTATCTACATATGAACGTAAATTTATCTATATATGTACGTGAATATAATTTGTTGTATTAAATATGTGTTACATAACATATGCATCTATGTCACAGGCACGCCCAGCTCATGTGCAATATCCACCGATGTGGACAGGAAATGAGTTTGAACCCAGACCATCATCTTCAAATATGGCATACACTACTCCGCCAGTGGTTTCAAGCTTGCCATCGTATGACACTGGTTACTACACTCTAATTGTTGGCAGTTTTACACAATTTCTACAAAGTGACTTTCGACCGGATATGAATGAGAGTCGCCCTACTTTTAACCCGTCGCCCATACCATTTCCACAATATTCTGATCCAGAAGGGTTTGAGGTTGGTGGGAACATTGCAGATACCAGTACATCTGCAGGACAAACAAGTACTCATGGAGATGATGAACATATGTTAGGTCGTGGACGTAGAGTAATCAGGAGACCACCGTGTGGCACTGGGGGGCATCGTTACCATCGACATTAACTATTTATTTAGATATACACAATTACTTACATCGTATTGTTGTATGTTTAGCAATTTTTTTATTTTAACTACAAGTTGTTGCTGCAACATATTTTTTCAACATTCGTATACTACTTTTGTATTATTGACTTTTTAAAATTGTGGACTGTATTGATTGTGATTTATTATTCTTTTACGAATAAATTTACGGATAAATTTATAGTAATGAAAAACATAAGTATAATTGCTAAATCAAGTCAGGGTATGTCAACAAACTACATAGTAAAAAATCTTCATAACAATACAACACTGAATTGTCATAACAATACAATACTAAATTGTAAAATCTACGTCACAAACATAATTATTTTGCACCATAACTCGATCTTCTCACCTGCACCTACCTGCAATGAACAAGAATTATTAATAAATACAAAATTTTTATACACAATTTTGTAATTACATTAATAACTTCACATGTTATGGTTTAAAAATAAAATACAATACGTTATTGTAGATGTTTTACCTCCCACGTTGTCTCTCCCTCGTTGATGGCTGGTCCATCTCGTTTCTTATGCGTGTCGTTCGATCTCTACCAGCATGCCTCCGTTGTCGACGAACACCATTGTGTCGTAATTGGAATGTAGGTTCATCCCAATATTGTTCATCATGAATAGGGTAGAATCTTCCATCGTATGTGTTCACGTATTCGCTCAATGTAAACCATGGTTGTACAAGCTGTGCGGGATTCAAACCAAACCATTTCGCTGCACATATAACATGTGAACAAGGTATTCCAAATATTGTGAATTTACCACAGGTGCAATCACGCGTAGAAATGTTCACAGCTTGTACGTGATGTTGACGACCCGGTCTTCCTCCTGTTGCGACGGATGCTGTTTTATCCCTTTGGTCAAATCTTACAACTCGATGTTCAATTGACTTTTTTGACCACATATCAAATTTAGAGTATGCATAGTCGGTCCATGGTTGATTTTTTTCCAGCATCTTATCACTTCGAGCTCGCCGTTGAATGAAATAATTCACGCAACGCTGAAAGCTCATCTCGACTATCGCAGTTATTGGAAGACGTCGCGCCCCTTTCAACACACCATTAATACACTCAGACATGTTCGTCGTCATTATCCCTCGGCGCCAACCACCATCATGAGCCAATGACCATTTTTCTTTTGAAATGTTTGACAAATACGTGAAAGCTGCTGCATTATTTGTTTTAATTGCCTCCATTGTCGCATTAAATTTTGATACTTGGTGTTGTATCCCTGCTTCCCAACATAAGTCTTTTAAATGAATGTTTTTGAACCTGCTGTTGAAATTAGAACAAACATGCCTCAAACAGAAACGATGAACACCAAGAGGAGGCTTGAAGTCAGGGAGATCTTGAAATGCACTTGTTATACCCGCATGTCTATCAAATATAAGGCACACACCACTACACCCTCTGGTAACATGTCGTGCAACATTACCGAGGAACCAATGCCAAGACTCATAATTTTATTCATCAACAAGCGCAAATGCTAGCGGCAAAACTTGGTTATTGGCATCCAATGTTACTGCTATGAGTAGTTTGTGCTTATATTTGGTGTACATATGGGTACCGTCTACACTGATTACGTTGCGACAATGTCGAAAACCATCTATACATGGTCTGAATGCCCAAAACACAAAGTTCAAAACTTTATGTGGATGGTCATACGGTCGAAGATGCTTCCATTCTACAACAGTTCCTGGATTATACTTCGACAAAGCTCCCATATATTTAGGAAGCAAAGTTACAGAGCTTTCCCATGTGCCATAGACTAACTCCACCGCGCGTTTCAAACTCTGCCATGCCTTAGCATACGATATATCATAACCATATTTTTCTTTAATATTTTCTTGCACATATTTGATTTCGTATGCAGGATCACAACGTACGATTCCCAAAAGTGTATTGGCTATCATGTTTACGTCAAGGTTGTGGTGATCTATATCGACTTGGGTAGACATGCATGTGTGATCACCACCATATTTTGTGATCATGAAGTAGCCTAAACTTTTTTTGAACGATGCTCGAAGTCCCCACCCACAATTGCCACCTTCGGACCAGTTCTTGCATTTGACCTTCCAAATTGTCGGAGAACTTTCGACAACGATATATTCACGTCTCAAAACCCGAACAGAAAAATCCTTCACAGAAGCTATTAACTCACCTTTGCTATTAAAAACCATTTTTACACCGAGCTCTGGCCTTTCAGGATTGTAAAAGTTTGTTCGTGATGCAGAAGGAATACCAAATGAATCTGGAATTTGTTCATGATAGACTTCATTGAAAAATTGAGGAATTTCACGTAAATGTTGCTCCGGTGCAATAGGAATGTTCTCTGTCATTGTTGCTCCAGACATTAACACACGCGCCGATGTCCCTTCATTTGCATTGTCAACATGATGATCATCTTCTCCGTCACTTGATGTAGCATACAAATCATCATTGCTATTCATGACATGATACGAACTGTCCCCGAATAAATCATCTTGCTCAGGCATGTGTTCTGTAATTGGGGCGGGAATATTTGCATCCAATTGACCTGTTCTACTAGAACCCCATGCGACATCAACTCCTGATGGACCCGTGATATGATGATCCCAACCTCTTGAAGTAAAATCCCATTCTCGTGTTGTATTCATCCCCCATGCATAGTCTTCTTCAGTGTCAGCCGTGATATGGTGATCCCAAGGACCAGTGTCGATCCCAGAGTATGTATGCCCTGACTGTTCATCGATGTGATACATAGAAGGTCCCGCTTCATTCAAACCTATTGTTTCCAAACCTTGCGTTATTACTGGCATGACTGCATCAAAATCGTAATCACTTACGTTCTGTAACACTGGCGATGAATCAACATACAAGTACATGCAATCCAGTGTCGGCAACTCAAACATAAATTGTAGACTATCATCATCTGTGATATAGACATGCTCTTCATTGTAACGAGCCAACGAGCTATAACAATATTTCGTTGACAACTTGATGCAGAATTTTGATGGGTCGATATCCAGCTTCCGATGCACAAAATTCACCAATTGAGAAAATGTAATAGACCGAGAGATTTTAATGGGCCTTGTCGCGGGGATACTATATCCAACCCTACCATCTTCAATAATGACATAGCCACCTACATACAGTAAGCCTCTCACAGTATCCATGTCTGCACCAAAAAAAATGACATAATGTATACAATCATAACAAAATTTAATACAAAAAATTGTTATGACTTAGATTTAAAATTTAGATTTTTAAACGTGTGTAATTAGAATTTTCAAATATATTAGTTTCTTATATTAACAATTTTAACAATTAATTAAGTGTATAAAAAAATTTAAAATTAATAAAAAAATATAATAAACAGAAACAAATGAACAATTTACAAGATAAATTTATATTTCTCAAAATTTTTTTACTACATATAAAATTTTTGTTACCTTAAAACTTAATTTGATTACTAAAATCAGACTTCTAAGTAAATTATATTATTATTATTATTATTATTGAATAAAAATAAATTATTATTATTATAAATATTATTATTATTATTATTAATTTAATATATATATGTACTGTCGAGGCGTGCAACTTTGAAATAATTATAAAGAGTCATTAGTAACAAAATTTTATAAAATAGTATAATACAACCGTAAAAAAATAATATTTACATTAATACAACATAAATAATACAATTAAAATATAAGAAATTATTTAAGTTACCTTTTCAAATGTCGTTGTATGGAATTTGTAATTAAACCAGCTACCAGAGTTTAATATCTGCAATAAATTACAAACATTAAAAGATACAATATACATAAAAAATTCAATGTAGAAAGAAAAAACAGAGATTCGAATTAGGAATTCTCCCTAATTCTAATACTCAGCATAATTCTCCTAAATCAAATTATGAATTGCTGAGACTCGGCGCAATTCTAAAAAATTATGATATTCAACAGAAAACTATAAAATCAAATTAGGAATTCCGATAATAACACGATAGACACAATTTAAAAAGGGAGGAGAATCAGGGATTCTTTATAACTAACAAAAAATACCACGGAGTGACCAAAATAAAGAGCTGCGCAAGAAGAATGACGAACAAGTACTGAATGACGGATGAATTCGCCAAATACTCGGTGCAATTTTATTACATATTTTTCAAAATTGTTTTGTATATAACCACACAAATTTTAAGTAAGTTATTTCAAAATATATAATTGGATAAAAATATTTTAATTAAAATTATCAATCTATTATATAAATAATACAAACAAAATATTAAAAAAATTACTTAAATGACCTTCTCGTACGTAATTACACGGAACTTGTAATAACATCAACGAACGGTTCTAATATCTGAAATAAATGACAAGTATTATCAAAAAAACTACACAAAAGAAAATATTATTCTTAATATATAATATACTATTAACAACGAAATTAAACATTTCCTCTTGATATATCTTCAAATGAAAAGGATGATAAAATCAACAAATAATATTAATACAAGCTCGAAGTGAAAAAGATAGATTTTGCGCATATGAATCGGATAAAGAAATAAATTGCGAGAATGAATATGAGGAACAAATATTTTCGGTATATTTCTCGCAACCCGAGGAACAAATATTTTCGGTATATTAGAGAAATGGAAGGTCAATACACGCTGAAGAGAGAAGCATTTCTATTTATAGCCTGAATTAGTGAGACTCGATTGTTATTTATTATATCAATTTCTTATACTAACAATTTTAATTTGAATTGTACGAAAACAATATATCTAAGTTTTAGTGAGAAATAGTTATTTATTATATTTTTTATCTATATTATAAATAAATTTAGTTATATTTAATTAAATAATCTTGAAATAAAGAATCCTATTCCTAATGAATTTATTAATACAAAACTTATATATAATTTATTTAAGTGGGTATTTCATTAAAAATTACATGATTAGCTAGTTATATATTGCAGTGCACGCGATGAGTTAAAAATTTCACGTAAGATATCATAACAAAATTTTAAACAACGAATATCGCAGCATGCTCTACATAACAGTTCAATACTAATGGAATTCTTTTTTTTTGCTTTGTTAAAAGAAAAAAAAAACTTGTCATTTTCATAAGTCACGCGATTAATAAATGTCTCCTTTAACAAAATTATACACAATATTAAAATGCAAACGAAAAAAATTTTAATTGTATTAATAAAATATAAATAACATAATTAAAATATATAAAATTATGGAAATTACCTTTTCAAAATGTAGTTATACGAAATTTGTAATTGAATCAGCGAACGATTTTAAATATCTGCAATAAATAACAAACATTATCATAAATATTATACAAAAAAATATTAAATATAGAAAGAAAAAAAATTAGACAGAGATTCGACGGAATTCTCCAAAATTCTAATACTCCTCACGATTCCAAAAATTATAACTAACAAAAAATACCACGGAACGAGAAAAAAAATAGTTGAGTAGGAAGAATGCCGAATATTTGTGCCGAAGGATCGATGAAAAAATATTTGCGCAGAATGCCTAATACTGATTGATAAATGAATGTTTGCGCCGATGGAAAAATGTCGAACACTAGGTGCAATTTATAGAAAAGAGGCCACGGATTATACACGGAATTGACCGAGTCAGAATCCTGTGACAGACTGACCCGGATTCTGAATCCGGGACAGTCTGTGAATTGAATCCGTGACACAATTTCTTTTTTATTTTTTTAATTTTTTTTTAAAATGTCAGAATCCGGGACAGTGAGTCCCGGATTGCAATATTTTTGTAAAACTCTCCACTTTGCCACATTATTATAATGAATTAATTAATTTATAATATTTTTTAAAAAAAGCCCCCAATCGAGACCTCTCCTCCCCCTAGAATAGGAAATCAAAAAAAAAAAAAAAATCGTTGGATTTTGAATCAATCCAACCAAACACAACTTAAGTTCAAATTTGTGAGGTAATTGTAATATTGTTTATCTTCATTAGTAATATGCTGGATATCTTACAATTTCAAGAAAGTTGTTAAATGTTTTTTTGAGAAAATATTTAAAGATATTATAGAAAAGATATTGATGATTATTGATATTATTAACTATTCAAATTCTGTAAATCTACTCTATAAATAGAGGTCTCAAATGATGAATAAAGCACACTAAATCATTCTCTCTTCTCTATATTCTCTACTATTCATAACACGTTATCAGCACGAGCGCTCTTCAATTTGCAATGGCGAATATTACCAAACTCGAATTCGAAGCACTTGACTTAACTGGAAAAAATTATTTATCATGGATTTTGGATGCCGAGGTCCACCTTATCTCTATGAATGTAGGAGATACAATAAAAAAAGGAAATGAAATGTCTCAGCAGGACCGTGCAAAGGCACATATTTTTCTCCGTCATCACCTCAATGATGGGTTGAAAGTCGAATATCTCACTGTGAAAGAGCCACGAGAGTTTTGGAAAAATCTAAAAGAAAGATTTGACTATCAACAAACTGTAGTTCTCCTAAGAGCCTCGATATGAATGGATGCACCTACGGTTACAAGATTTTAAGTCCGTAAGTGACTATAACTCTGCATTATTCAAGACTAGTTCCATACTGATACTTTGTGGAGAGAAAGTCTCTGATCAAGACATGTTAGAAAAAACATTCTCCAATTTTCATGCATCAAACGTGCTCCTGCAGCAGCAATATTGTGAACGTGGATTTCAAAGGTACTCTGAACTCATATCATGCTTACTAGTTGCTGAACGAAACAATGAGCTGCTCATGAAAAATCACCAAATGCGCCCAACTGGATCCACACCATTTCCTGAAGCAAATGGAACTTCATTTCCTGAAGCATATGAAATTGCATTTCCTGAAGCGAATGCTAATTCCACTCAAAATCATAACAATGAAAGTCAACGTGGGCGTGGGCGTGACCAAAGAAGATACTATCAGCAACAAAATGGAAAGAAACATAAAACAAGCCACCAGCAGTGGAATTTCAATAATGAAGAAGCAAAGGAGAAGAGCTCCAAAGTATATGAAGAAAAATGTTATAGATGTGAAATAAAAGGGCATTGGTCTCGTACCGTCGTACGGCAAAACATCTTATGGATCTATACCAAAAATCAATCAAGAAAAATGGAAAAATGGAGATAAATTTTGTGGACAATGATGATCCAATTGATATAACTCACTTGGACGTCTCTGATTTCTTTGCTAATCCAGATGGAAATATAGATAATTTGATTGGTGATGGTGTGTTAGAAAATAATAAGTAATTACTTTCATTGGTCTTGTTCCTACTTTGAATTTCTATTGTTTATTAGGTTATCGTGGTCTCATTTTGTGTTTTGATGTTCAGTTCATGTTTAGGATTTGTCATGGAGGTATATTTTGTTATTCAATAACTGTTTTCATTATTCAATAAAATATTTTCTTTGAAAGTCTTACACATTATTTATCATATTTAGCTTATTGAATTATATTTTTATTTTAGATTAACGATGAAATGTCAGGATGAATGCTTAGTGGATAGTGGTATAACACATACCATTCTTCAAAATAAAAGGTATTTTTTAGGAGTTAATATTAGCTGAAAATAATTTTACAACAATATCGGGTGCATCAAAAATTATTGAAGGTTATGGAAAGGCAAAAATCATTTTACCAAATAATACGAGCCTATATATTGAAAATGCCCTATATGCGAGCAAATCCAGTAGAAATTTGCTTAGCTTTAAAGATATCCGCCGAAATGGATACCATATTGGAACATTAAATGAAAATAATTTCGAATACCTTTGCATAACATCTATTATATCTGGCCAGAAGAAGATAAAAGAAAAATTATATGCATTCTCTTCTGGAATGTATTTTACATCAATAAAAACAGTCGAAGCAAATATTTTCACAAACCAGAAGTTTGTTGACCAACAGAGCTTCAAATTATGGCATGATCGACTTGGTCACCCTGGGGCAACAATGATGTGCAGAATAATTATTAACTCACATAGACACCCTCTAAAAAACCAGAAGATTCTTTTACACAATGATTATCCATGTTTAGCTTGTTCACAAGGCAAACTAACTATAAGACCGTCCCCTACAAAGATTGATGTTGAAATCCCAACCTTCTTGGAGAGAATTCATGGGGATATTTGTGGGCATATACACCCACCATGTGGACCATTTCGATACTTTATGGTATTGATTGATGCGTCTACTAGATGGTCACATGTTAGTTTGCTTTCAACTCGAAATATAGCTTTTGCTAGATTACTTGCGCAAATTATTAAATTACGAGCTCAATTCCCAAATCACTCAATCAAGACAATTCGTCTTGATAATACTGCTGAATTTAAATCGCAAACATTTAATGACTATTGTATGTCAATAGGGATTTCAGTTGAGCATTCGGTTGCCCATGTTCATACACAAAATGGCTTAGCAGAGTCATTTATTAAGCGCTTGCAATTAATTGCTAGACCATTATTGATGAGAACCAAACTTTCATCACCTGTGTGGGGCCATACCATATTACATGCTGCATCATTGATTCGTATAAGGCCAACTAATTATCACCAATACTCACCCTTACAACTTGCTTATGGTCGAGCGTCTGATGTTTCTCACCTTCGAGTATTTGGTTGTGCAGTACAAGTCCCTCTCCCACCTACACAACGAACCAAAATGGGCCCACAACGTAGACTTGGGGTTTATGTGGGATATGATTCACCATCTATTATTAGATTTTTGGAACCTTTAACAGGAGATTTGTTTACTGCGAGATTTGCAGATTGCCACTTCGATGAATTTGAATTTCCAAATCTAGGGGAAATAAATTTGTGTCCCGAAGAACAACAAAAGATTTGTTGGAATGAGAAAACATTATCTCATTATGATCCTCGAAATAATCAATGTGAGCAAGAAGTTGAAAGAATCATTCACTTGCAAAGAATTGCAAATCAATTGCCCGATGCTTTTGTTAATACATGCAGAGAATACCCCTGTAAAAATTGATGTCCCCGTAGGACCAGCTATTATTCAACCTGCAAATGAATCTAAAATACGCCAGAAGCGTGGTCGACCAATTGGTTCAAAGGATATTGTACCTCGAAAAAGAAAGGTACAAGAGAGAGAAAATTAAAAAGCTCCCGAAGTAGAAATCTTGGATGATATAGTAAGAGAAATCAATGAACTAAACTTGGATAATATTATTTCTGAAGAATCAAATTCTCATGAAAATAATGAGATTTCAATAAATTATATATCATATCGAAAATTGTGGGATCGAAATAACACAATTGTTGACAATGTCTTTGCCCTAAATGTCGCCCTTGACTGTCATACATAATGAAGACCCAAAACCAAAATCCGTTAAAATTGTCAACAAAGAGATGATTGGACAAAGTGGAAGAAGGTCATACAAACTGAATTAGACTCACTAGAAAAACATAAAGTGTTTGGACCTGTAGTACGAACACCTGAAAATGTAATCCCAGTAGGATACAGATGGGTTTTTGTACGAAAGAGGAATGAAAATGGTGAAATTGTAAGATACAAGGCCTGACTCGTAGCCCAAAGTTTCTCGCAGAGACCTGGAATTGACTATGAGGAAACATATTATCCTATGATGGATGCCACTGCTTTTTGATTCCTAATCAGTTTAGCAGTATCAGAAACTCTTGATATGCGACTTATGGATGTTGTAACTGCTTATCTTTATGGTTAACTTGATAGTGATATATATATGAAAGTGCTTGAAGGATTCAAACTGTCGAAAGAAAATGGTGAAGCGTCCAAGGCTATGTTATCAATAAAACTGCATAAATCCTTATATGGATTAAAGCAATCTGGTCGCATGTGGTACAATCATCTTAATGAATATTTGTTAAAAGAAGGATACACAAATAATGCTATTTGTCCATGCGCTTTTATAAAAAGAACAGATGAGGGTTTTGCAATTGTGGCAGTATATGTTGATGATCTAAATCTTATTGGCACTCCAGAAGAGCCTACTAAAACTGCCAATTACTTGAAAAATGATTTTGAGATGAAAGATTTAGGAAAGACAAAATTTTACCTCGAATTGCAAATTGAACATTTGCAAGAGGGAATATTTGTTCATCAATCATCATATACAGAAAAAATATTAAAGCACTTTTACATAGACAAGGCACACCCATTAGCATCACCAATGTTTGTTCGATCACATGATGCTAACAAAGATCCTTTTCGACCACTTGAAAATGGAGAAAAAATCGTTGGTCCAGAAGTACCATATCTAAGTGTCATTGGTGCCCTGTCATATCTCACAAATTGTACTCGCCCAGATATATCATTTTCTGTTAATATTTTAGCGAGATATAACTCATGTCCAACCTGAAGACATTGGAATGGTGTAAAACACATATTTCGTTACCTTCGGAGTACAATTGATATGGGATTATTTTATTCGACAAAATCAAAGTCTTCTTTAGTTGGATATGCAGATGCAGGATATCTTTCTGATCCACATAAATCTAAATCCCAGACAGGTTATGTGTTTACACAAGGACACACTGCTATATCATGGAAGTCGGTGAAGCAATCCTTAACAGCGACGTCTTCAAATCACTCTGAGATCATTGCAATGCATGAAGCAAGTCGGGAGTGTGTGTGGTTGAGATCTATCACACAACATATTCAAGAATCATGTGGGCTCCCAACAGCCAAAGATGACCCAACAGTAATATTCGAAGATAATACTGCTTGCATTGTGCAGTTAAAAGGAGGCTACATCAAAGGTGATAGAACAAAGCATATTTAACCAAAGTTTTTCTATACACATGAGCTTCAAGAAAATGGTGATATTGACGTCCATCAAATTCGCTCAAGCGACAATGTAGCTGACTTATTTACAAAGGCATTGCCAACTTCAACATTCAAGAAATTGGTGCACAAGATAGGGATGCATCAGTTGAAGGATCTCAGATGATTGAGATCAGCGGGAGTATCTATTGTTGTACTCTTTTTCCTCCGTTCAGGTTTTTCCATTGGGTTTTACTGACAAGGTTTTTACGCGACATCATTTAAACTCCCACATCTCTTAGAAGTAATTTGTTGAGTCGATAATCATCTAAGGAGGATTATTATAAAAAAGATATTGTAGATGATTATTGATATTATTACCTATTCAAATTCTGTAAATCTACTCTATAAATAGAGGTCTCAAATGATGAATAAAGCACGCTAAATCATTCTCTCTTCTCTATATTCTCTACTATTTATAATAAAAAAAATTTAATTCTCATTTTTTTTATAATAAAAACATAAAAAATATTAATTTAATCATTTTTTTATCATTTATTTCTTAATCATTTCATAATGATATCTTTCAACCAATCCTCGCCTTCTATTTGAGTTTTCACTACAAATGAAGACTCGAAGAAAATGGAGCTGGATCCATGGCAAAATTTAGACATCGACGATTCTGACCTCCTCTCCCGCCTCCGCCCCTGCAAACGCCGCCATTTTCCTCCCCCGCCACCTCCCTAATCCCATCAGAAAATGTCCACCGACCACTGCTTTCGCTGCACTCTATTTCCAAAATCGCCTCTAGCAGCCAAACTATTCCCCGGCCCGCCGGCACAGTTCATGCAGCCAGGGGCGGAGCCAAAGGCTTCCGGGTGACCCTAATTTTTTTTAAAAAAAATTTATATGTAAATTTTATATAATTTTGAAATAATATAATATTAGTCCGGGTTAGATCAATTTAATATATTAAAAAATTATAGAGTTTAAAATTTTAGCCCGGGCGGAGCCATAAATTATGGCTCCGTCACTGCATGCAGCCATGCTTCGAAAAACCCTCGATCGCTCTTCCCTGGTTAATTCGAAAGATTCAGTGTTAGTTGTACCACGTTGATTGTCCTCGCACTTACTCACGTGCACCTCGATATGTTTTGTTTCAGGTTTTTTACCGTGAGATGAATTTTGGAGGCCTTACTTTCTTTTTTGGTAGGTGGTGAAAATGGTGTGAATCCGGGTACGCCTATCTGCTCAATCAAGAAACACCTGGAAGCGGGCAAGGTTAACGAGATATTAAATGGTTGATTGGTGATTATTCAAATGACAAATTGTTCAGCCACGGTACTGTTGAGATAATAGTTGATTGAAGGGAAGCCGACTGGAACCACATTCCACCCGAAAAGTCAAAGAATGATAATGGTTGTTTTATTTTTCTGAAAATTTGGAGTTAGATTTGTTGATTGAGGATAGAAGTATAAGGTGAAACTCTTTTCTCTGTATAAGGTTATGGTATTCTTGTTCAAGTGCTGTAACTTCGTTGTGTGCTTAAATCGTATTGACTTGTGTACGAAAAATGTCCAGAAATTTGATGGATTCAACACGTGAATAGGTTGTGGATGTGATCAAATCATGCTCACCAAGTGGTCTTGGATGTCTTAAACTGATGCTGAAGGTATTGATGGAGTGATATATATAATAATAGTAGCATTTTAAGGGTGGTTAAACTGCTGATTCATTGTTCTTGAACTTTAGGATCCTTCAGCTTCTGTATCTGCTACTGTCCATCCTAAGGTCCTTTGTGAGAGCGAGTTTGGAGAGAAGTTTAGTGTTGGTGTTGTTTTAATTCTTCGAAAGGTAGTATTCAATTCCATTTTCCTTTTCTACTGTTTTTCAAGAAAGTGTCGACTTTTTAAAGAGTGGACTCAATATCTTGGGGGTACGAATGCAAGTGGTGGCAACAAACAAAACCTATTTTTGATCAACAAGGTAAGGCAAGTGGTGGCAACAAATGTGCGAAAGTTGGCAATTCTGACCAGCCTCCCAGGCAACTCTTTTCTCACTAAAGACAGAAGTGAAGAAATTCAAGAAACCAATGAAGTTCAGCTCAAAGGCAACCACTGATAGAGAAATCTTTTGTCCCTCAATGGATAGACTAACGGTTGGATGAACTTTTTGCCGACTATTAATACAGTGGATTCTTATTTCCATGTATTTTCTGTAGCAACATAAAATTTAGTATGAACTCAATTTTACATGGATTATAATTGCAAATGGTTTTGCTGCCCTACATTAAAACCATACTTGAATTTTTCTTGTAAGATTTTGCAACAGACTGAGTTATTACGAACAATTTGTTTCGGTATTAAATAATACATATGCATTCAAATTCTTTTAAAAAAAATCGAGCTCACTCTGACTAGTATAGTTATCGCAACTTCAGCAACAAAATAAAGAATAAAACAAAATTGACTTGGCCAGTGTAGGCCAACAAGAACATGAGTTTTCAACACTACACTATTGAGAATTTGCCACTGCTGCCCCAGGTACTTCTCATCAAGCCCTCTTGCTGAAAAAACAAAATGCAGACTGCCTTCAAGACCTCCAATTTGTGTGGAAAATTGGTGTATGTAAACTGAAACTGGCACTTGCACTGTGTAGGAACTGCTGCAGCAGCTCAGACAAAAAGACGATATGGGAATATGAAGTATTCATGGATGCTGTCTCGTCTCATCTAGATTTTGGAGAACCTACACAAAGAACTTTTTCAGCCGGTCCAGAGTCTGAGCTGCTCTTTTGTTATTTGGCTCGAGCACGAGTACATATCTGAAATCTGTAGAGTACAAGTAAAATATGAAGGAAGATCATTACAAGAAAAATACAAGCAAAAGGGGTATTATTGATCGAGAGAGTTTAATGAAAAGGAGAAAGTTGGTCAATCGCAGTCTGCTTCCGATGACCATTAATTGATAGTTTTTTTTATGGGTTCTAATTACATTAGAAAAATACGTAAACCAAAATCCAGATCAACTTCAGTGGTGTGCATTTTTAAAACAAAATAGTTGAATCAACATTACAATCTACTTAATTGGTTCCATTCAGCAGGTTCCAATGTGCATAGGAACCCGCAGTCCTTATCCTTCAAACGTTGGCTGATTCTTAAAAACTGAATTGAACTGTTGTGACATCACAGAACAGAATCCATACAACATTTACGGCAGATAGAAAAAAGTGGACTAACCTTCCATTGCTTCTTTATAATAACCCGACATTTCTCGTGCAGTTCCCCTCCTTAGAAAAGCCTTTACATTCTGCATGCATGGCAAAGAAAGTACCGAGTCCATGTTTTCTTTCATCCAATATAGATACCAAACAATTAAGCACTCAAGGAGCAGATAAGCACTCAAGGAGCAGATGATACATTAGAAGTTAGAAGTTCACAAGGAACAAACACAACAAAGGTTAGTCAATATGTAACCAAAAGGTGCCATTTCTCCCTACACATCAAAAGATAATTCTCAACTAGACCTTAGCCCCTCAAAAAAAAAAAATTCAGGCTTGCGCCATCCGAGTCCAATAAAAGGTTTATTATCTATTGAGACACAAATTAAATTTGTCATCTCATCAAAATTATTTAGGTTGATAAACATAAATTTTCTGTTTAAAGAACTTCCGAACAGCACATGATCACATGCGTACGAAATAATAATTCACATCTCCACCACAATGACCAATACTAGTTAGTACCTTTGTTTGCTAAGTAGGAAGCCATAAAGAAAAAAGGGGGAAAAAGCAAAGGGTTGAGAAAGGAAGCACTAAATTATCTGCATTTGGCGACGATCTTCAACGTTCTTGGAAAACTATTACTAAAGCTGCATGTAACTTGGGCAGCAGAAAGTTTTATCATATGCAATAGCCATAAGGAGAACAAGATGTTTTTAGAGCAAGACAAAGTCTTTCTCATACTAAAGAGCACGAATAAATTGTAGCATGCATTTACAATGGTATTACACATCAAGGAAGAGGAGAGAAACCTTCTTATCAAGGTCGATGGCTCGAGTGCAGTCTTCTTCAGCTTGGTTATAACTATTAAATAAAAAATGAATGATTAATATAAAACATCCAAGCAGATAAAATAAGATAAAAAGCTTAACACTTTGGCCACCTTCCCAACTCCAAATAAGCAGCAGCCCGGTTACTGTAGTATGTCGCATTACTGCTGTTGAGTCTGATGGCTTCTGAATAAAATCCGATGGCCCTCTGCCACTGCTTATCTTTGAATGCTTGATTGCCCTAAAATGATATTAAGACTATAAAATTAACATACACCACACACATAGTGGCAGCTTCCACTAAATTTCACAACAAAACCAACACAAGTTAGAAGAAGGGGAAGAAAAGTAAAATTCTAAATCAACTTTGACAAGAAAAAATGTTGAAGATTATGATAAAATCGATTAGAGATGTTAGATTGATAGTCTGAATCTTTAAATTGATGCGTATATTAGATTAGCATAGTTAGGGGATTGTGTGGATATGAATCCCAAAATTCCAGCAATTTCCTTTCTAGGCTCTAGCCCTGTAGGTGTATATATACTTGTACAAACGTTTGAAGTATATACAAGAATTTTTCCTTTAACATGGTACCAGAGCCGGCGTTCAAGCAGTAATATTCCAGTCACCGACGTTCTGCCCTTCCAGTCATCTCTTCCGATCTTGAAAATCGTCATTCTGCGATTTGTTACTTCGCATAATTGTTTCAGAGACTTTGTGCGAATTGCAAACTCTGTACAAATGGTCTCAATTTGTGCAAACTTATTTGAAAGGAAAAGGAAGACTCAGTCATCTTCTGGGCAATGGACCGAAAGAAGGTGAGAAGCTTTGAAACATGGGATGAAGCCGACTCTATGGTTATGTCATGGTTGTGGGACTCAATAGATCCGAGAATCAGCGAGTTGTTTTCCTGACTTCTGCTAAAGCCATATGGGATTCAGTTCGTCGAACCTATTCCAAGGATCGAGACACTATTTATGTTTATGAAACATCTATGGTGGCAACAAAATCAGAATTTTCGCATCAAGAAATTGGAAAGGAAGGACAAAATAAAGCTCCAGGACGTGAGAATAAGAAATAATTTTGGTGCTTCTATTGCAGGAAGACTGGACATACAAATGATAAGTGCTGGAAACTTCATGGCAGACCACGTGAAGGGAACTAGAGACAGTTATTTGGTGCGCTAGGGTGCCTTGGGCCTGAGACGCAAGGCGAGGCGCACACTTTATCGAAGTAAAGCACATATGGCACAAATTTTCACAAAGATAACAACCAATATAAATATAAATCCATTAATAAATAATGTAGTATAAATCATAACAAAAAACAAACTTCAATCATCTAAAATTAATTAGTAAATCGTACGTGCATCATAATATATTAAGGAAAAAAACTTCAAAAATCTAAATCAAAAAATTATTCATCCTTCTCAACTTATCATAATCAACTCCAGAAATTGAAGCTCCAGATTTGTATGTTTCTGATCCCTCGTCAATTTCACACTTTCACCAAAATCAATTTCTTCCTCCTCTTCATTATTATAACGATAGACAATAGATCTTCTTTTATCGTATTTAACATACTCGTATCTGTCGTTGTTTCTTTCGTAGAGGATGAACCTCGAGATCTAAAATTATAGGCATCTTTCATCAACCCCAGAAGCTCGTCCAACTTTACCCAAAGTCAAATTATCATCATCAAACACAAGATCATTTTCGTCATCACTATTATTATTTAGTTCCCCCATCAATCATTCATTACGACCATCTATATTAGCCAATGAAATAAGATCAATCGTATCATGCATATTATATCAACGCCACAAAGCTCTGTTATACTTGATATAAACCAAATCATTCAACTTTTTTTGATTCAATCTATTTCTTATTTTGGAATGAAACCGCTCATATTTTATACAAACTAATTTTAGGTTTAAAATAATAATTTTTTTAATATTTAGTACTCACTTATTCCAACACACTCCAATTTCGTTCATAAGCAGACGAGCTACAAGACTAAGAACTTTCAAGGTGAACACTTGCAATACGGGTGTCAAATACCCATAAGCCAACCACCATTCCGCTGGTAATTTTGAAATGAAATAAAAAATTGATAATTAAAATTATTATATATAAATTATCATATAATAAAAATAAAGATTAATTGATGATTTTTTGTTTATTTGTCTAATTGTCATGGGCATTCCAAAAAGTCACTCAGTCTTTTTGTATATTGACAACTAATCTATAATCTTATCTTGTAGCTCTTCAGTTTCACACATCCTAGCGATACATTTATACAAACTTGTGGCAACTTCATTGTCATTTTTTATATTAGAATCTGAATACAATAACTCCGGGTTTAAGAAATGCCCAACAGCATGTAAAAGTCGATGGAGTTGTGTATCGTCCACGTATGATCAATTATGTCAAAAATATCTTTATACTTATTCTCCTCGTGATCCAATGAGGCAGCAATAGCTTCTTCAGCTCATTCCATTGCCTCATAAATATAGCCCATTGGAGGTTTTTTTCTCCATCAAGCAATCAAAGAACTTTCACCACTAAACCACCAACTTTAACAACATAAACAACCGTATTCCAAAACGAAGGCATTAGTATAATCTCTATTGCCCGTTTATCTGGTGCCTCTTTTGCAAATCTACTAGTGGTCTATTTCTCAATGTAAACATTTTTGTCAAACTCGCCTTGTGCTTTTGAAACCGCTTTAAATTTAAAAAGCAGTTGAAAAACGAGTTTTTTCCAGCCTGTTATATATATCCATCTTTCATCATGTTTAAGATTTGGGGCCTGTTATATAAATATATATGTATTTATATATTTATATATATATATATCCATTAACCATCATTGCCCTTTCATATACCTTCTCCAAGTAAGGAAGTTTAACGAAATCTTCAAGCATCAAATCTAAACAATGAACAGCGCATTGTTATTTGGGGTGCAAGCATATTAAAGCGCTAGGGTGTCTTGGGGCCTGAGGTTAGAGCTGGAAAAACTCTTTTTGGACGAGTTTGAGTAAAATGTTTACATCTGATAAATTGACAACTAGTAGATTTGCAAGAGAGGCACCAGATAAACGGGCAATAGAGATTATATTAATGCATTCATTTTGGAATACGATTGTTTATGTTGTTAAAGTGGGTGGTCCAGTGGTGAAAGTTCTTCGATTGGTTGATGGATAAAAAAAGCCTCCAATGGGCTATATTTATGAGGCAATAGATCGAGCTAAAGAAGCTATTGCTGCCTCATTTGATCAGAAGGAGGATAAATATAAATATATTTTTTATATATATGATAATAGGTGGACGATACACAACTCCATTGACCTTTAAATGCTGGACATTTCTTAAACCCGGAGTTATTCTATTCGGATTCTAATATATAAAATGACAATGAAGTTGTAACAGGTTTTTATAAATGTATCGCTAGGATGTGCGACACTGAGGAGCTACGAAATAAGATCATGGATCAGTTGTCAATGTACAAAAGGACTGAAGGACTTTTGGAATGTCCATGGCAATTAGACAAAGAAACAAAAAATCACCAGACAATCAATATTTTTATTTTGTGATAATTGATATATAATATTTTAATGTTCAATTTTTTATTTTATTTCAAAATTACCAGCGGAATGGGGTTGACTTATGGGTGTTCGACACTCGAATTGCAAGTGTTCACCGTGAAAGTTCTTAGCCTTACTTGTAGCTCGTCCGATTATGAACGAAATTGGAGTGTGTTTGAACATGTGATTACTAAATATTAGTATTTAATGAAATATTAAATAAATTTATTATTTTAAAGCTAAAATTAGTTTCTATCAAATGTGTAGCTTCATTTGAAAAGAAGAAATAGATTGAAACAAAAAAATTGAATGATTTGGTTTATATAAGTACAATAGGACTTTGGGGCGTCAATATTATATTCGTGATATGATTGATCCTATTTCTTCGGCTGATATAGATGATGGTAACGAATGGTTGATGAGGGACTAAATAATAATAGTAATGGCGAAAATAATCCCGCGTTTGATTATGATAGTTTGACTTGGGGTGAAGTTGGACGAACTTCTGGGATGATGAAGATGCTTATAATTTTAGATTTCGAGGTCCATTCTCTACGAAAGAAGTAACGGCATGTACAAGTACGTTAAATACGATAAAAGAAGATCTAATATCCATCGTTATAATAATGATGAGTACGAAGAAATTGATTTTGATGAAACTGATGAGGTATCAAAAGGATAAAATATGGAATTTCAACTTCTGGAGATGATGACGATACAGTTGAAAAGGATGAATAATTTGATTATTTAGATTTATAAAGTTTTTTTCTTAATATATTATGATGCACTTACGACTTACTGATGAATTTTAGATGATTAAAGTTTGTTTTTTGTTATGATTTATGCTACATTATCTATTAATATATTTTTATTTATATTGTACGTTATCTTTGTGAAAAAATAATTAATTTAAATAGTATAAAATACTTTATATATGTTGAATTTTAAAATTTGTGTCAAATGTGTTGTATTTCGATAAAACGTGTGCATCACCTTCCGACTCGTCCTTTGGTGTTTTGAAGGTTATGCTTCCGTCTTTGTTTGAGGATTTAGAAAATAAACACATTCACTGTGATATGCGTGAGTTAGATAAATACAAACGTGTATCCTTTCCAATCAGTAATAAAAAAAAGCTCAATTCCCTTATATCTAATTCATAGTGAGATATGGGAACCCTCCAATATTTTAAATATTTCAGGATCTCGTCGTCTTATATTGTTTATGGATGATTGCACCCGAATTTCATGAAATTTTTTTCTCATATTTAAGAGGAAATCAGTGATGTGATTCAAAATTTTCATAACATGATCCACAATCAACTCGGGGCAAAAGTAAAGAGATTGAGGTCAGATAATGCGAGATATTATTTCAACCAAACCTTGTCCCCATATCTTGAAGAAGGAATCATTCATGAGTCCTCATGTGTTAATATTCCACAACAAAATGGAATAGAGAAAATCATAGTTATTAAAAGCATGAGCCTGGTTGCGTCTAGGCAACGGGCCCATCCAGGCTCACCCATTGTGCCTGGGTTATTACCCAGGTGCAACACTTGAAACAAGCGCGCTTAAAGCGTGCGCCTCTGCCTAGGCCTGAGGCATCCAAGAGGCGCAGAAGCGTGCGGTGGTTATTACCCAGGTGCAACACTTGAAACAAGCGCACTTAAAGCGTGCGCCTCTGCCTAGGCGCGAGGCATCCCAGAGGCGCGAGGCATCCAATTTAAAGAAGTTGGCTGATATTTTGTAAGCATATAAAAATTAACTCAAACCCAACCAGTTTTGAAGCCCAATTAGCAAAGCTTGCGGCTATTTAATGATGAAAGAGCCCTATTGTCAGTCATTTACGCCAAAAAAATTTATGAGAAAGTTCAGAAGTCTTTTATGCAAACTTTTACTATCATCTTCCCCCTATGATGATGATGATGCAGTTGAGAAAGATGATGAAGAATTTGATGTCCTCTAGGCAAATTTTTACTCTAATTTCTTCTACACTCATGATTCACCATGATTTTGGAAGATGATATGATATATTTGAGGAGGATGAAGAGGAATTTGATGATTTAGATATTTGAAATTTTTTTTAATATACTATGAATTGATGACTTACTAATGAATTTTAGATGATTAAAGTTTTTTTTTCTGTTTATGATTTACGCTACATTATCTATTAATGAATTTTTATTTATAATGTTTGTTATATTTGTGAAAATATTTAATTTATGTAATATTATAGATTTATAGTATAAATCACTTTATATATATATTGAATTTTAAAATTTGTCAAATTGCTTTACCGAATACATCGGTGTATTCGGTAAAGCGTGCGCTTCGTTTCGCGCCTTCCGCCTCAGGGTCCAGGGTACCCTAACGCTTTAGTGCGTCTTGCGCCGTAAATATCTATGGTCAAAATATGGGAAAACTTGATCCTAGAGCACTTAAGTGTATCTTTTTGAGATACTCATCAAGCAAGAAGGGATAAAAGTGTTATCATGCACCTACAAAGAGGTTTTTTGACTCGATTGATGTCACATTTGAGGAACAAAATTCTTATTTCAGCCGGTCTCATTCCCAAAACGAGCATCTACCATCTCTCAATGATGATGACATGGATACTGAGAAAGACAATAAAGTTCGCAAGTTAAAAAAGGCTTTATCTCAAACAATCACCAAGATCATGGTTTGGAAGATTTGAACAAGTAATGCTCAAGTCGAGATACAAGCAAAGTCAACGAGACAATACATTCTTCTTCAAGCACTCAAATTCAGGGGAGTCACAATTCTCATAGTGTATTTTGATGACATAATTGTGACTGGGAGCGATGAGAACTGAAAAACCGATCTTAAGAAGATGTTTGGCAAAGGAGTTCGAAATAAAGGAACTTGGAAGATTGCAGTACTTTCATGGGATTGAGGTAGCACATTTATAGTTTCATATATATATATATACACATATATATATAAATAGCACTCCAACAAGGGCATCTTTATTTAACAATAGAAATATGTCACATATTTATTGAGGGAGACAAGTATGTTGACTCGCAAGCAAGCCCAACCTCCAATTGACATCAACCAGATTGGAGAGTTAACTAAAGATCGTCTGGTGAAAAAGAAATGCATAAACGGCTGTGATAGACAAACTCATACCTATCTCACACAAGACCATATATTGCATATGCAGTGAGTATTGTGAGTCAATTTATGCATAATCCAGGAGAGAGACATTTACAAGCAGCTATTAGAATTTTACACTATCTGAAGTCAAGTCCTGGCAATGGAGTTTTGTTTAAAAGAAATACCGTATTGAGCATTGAAGCATGCACTGATGCTGATTACGCAGGGTCGCATGTGGATAGAAGATCTACTTCACGATCTTGCACTTTTCTTGGAGGAAATCTTGTGCCATGGAGGAGTAAGAAACAAAGTGTAGTTGCAAGATCAACAGCAGAAGTAGAGTTTAGGTCAATGGTCTTGAATGAATTGCTATGGGGATCAAGATAATTCTTGATTATCTCAAAATCAAATGGCGAGAACCTATGAAATTATTGTGTGACAATAAATCTGCTATCAATATTGCCCATAATCCGGTGTAACATGATAGAACAAAGTATGTAGAAGGAAAGTTTGTTGATCCAAGAGCAAGTGCAAGGTAAGACTGCATTGGGCCTGGCCTTTGGAGTAGTCAAACACTCTGACCTAGAGTGTATCGAAAAAGAAAACAAAAAGGAAGAGCAATATTACGGACTGGGATTATTTGGGTTTGATAAGAGAGCCGGTTTGGAGGAAACATCTAAGAAGCGAAGCAAATGATGAATTGGTACCGGAATCCATGGTGTTGAAGACTGACATCATGATGACGATGGAACGGATCAGAAACTTCACTGCAAACAATAGCACGATGGGCCGGAGGTTCCTTGAGATGTCGTGGGGTCAAACAAAACTTCATGAGAAGAAAGACGAGCGACTTACTATGGAGTTGATCGAACGATATAGTGACCGAAAAGCTATGAATGATGGGTAGGTATGCGGCATTGAGCAGGGATGCAATAGGGTAGGGTTGCGAATCGTGAAGACTGAAAAGTGGACAGCCCAGGAGTGGGCTCAATAACAATGCATGGGTCAGGTGATTGATGGGCCCAGATAAGAGTTGGGTGAGAAATTATGGCCCAATTAAAGTTATGAAGGTTGAGGAATTGAGTTTTGATGGTGAACAAGTAACCTTGAAGGAATGGTTGTGCTATTGTATCCATATTGAGATTGGGCTAGACTGGAACGGGCGTGTATTCCTACTGGCCTAATAGCGGCAGTATGGGTTGAGCCCAATCCATGTTTGCTTTAAATTTGAGCGAAGCAAGCCCATATACCAGATGACACAAATTGGGAAGGGAGAAACACGCTATGGAGTCCTCGTTTAATGAGAGGATGGACGCATAGTAGTAGAGCATCCATTATGGGAATTGACCAAAGCTTAAGGTCAAGGAATCGAGAGAGCCGAACGGTCTCACAAAAGGGAATTGAAGAAAAGGAAGGCAAGTGCTCAGGGCTTAAAGAAATTGAAAAGAAGTTGGCTGTTCGAAGACAGAAAGAGGATAGGGAAGAGGAAATGAGCTGAAAGATCGACAAAATTCCCCAGCCAGGCTGACGCCCATGGGAGGGACCAGGGTAAAATTATTCAAACTACCTCCAATTTCATGATCCTATTTGTGAATTACGATTGGCCTGGTATCTCATGACAGCTTGTGTGATTGAAAGGGTCTAATTATGAGCATACATGTTTACCCCATGTTTCCTCATAACCTTCCGAAGCTATTCACTTGGGTTACGGTTAAAAGATTGTGGGTTGCTATTAAAACATTGGAGGCAGCTTATTATGCTTTCCCTCAATTTAAAATTTTGGGATAAATTGATGGTATTGTTGTTTGCTTGATGATCACCCGGTCTGCAACTAACTTCTTTGAAGTCAAGAACGTCAAAGAAATTGAACCAGTACTAAAGAAGTCGTTTATTATCTTCACAGCAGCCATGGAATCTGGAATTACTATTATCAGCATCATGGCCCTGATGTCCTCTTTTACCATATTTAAGTTCGGGATGTAGAAAGATATCAAAAGTTGGCAATTGACAATTTTTATTGCATACTGTTGTTGGTTTATTGGGTGGCCGTGCTGGTGGGATGCACTGTTCTCTATTCTTGTAGGTGTATATATACTTGTACAAACGTTTAAAGTACATACAACAATTTTTCCTTAAACAAAAAAAAATATGAATGACTAGGGCAAGAAACCTGAGCAGGACAGAGCGCATGGGGTACACCTAGGCACAGGACACAGCAAGGCACACCCTCGACATCCAGACTCGAGAGTCAAGCCAAGTGTGCATTATCAGCAAAGTGTGCACCTTAGTGGGTGATAAATGCAGAGATTTTGAAATCAAAATTGAAATTGAATGTAGAGGCCATTCATATTTTCTTGTACAGTAGTTTGCAAAATAAATTTTGTATTACATGCGACAATTTTCTTCAAATATTTAGAACTTGCAATATTAAGCCAAATAGTACATTTATTCAAAATAAGGTTGTGCCAGTCGAACATAGGGTTTTGCATTTAGGTTAAAGGGCACATGTCTGCCTCAAAGCACCAAACATATGTAACAACTATACTAGTGTTCATTTTGTGTTCCAGGTAGAAGGCCTTTAGGAAGCTAAGACCTTGCAACCATAGACTACTTTTGTACAATCATCCTTTACTGACAACCAAAATGAACTGCAACAAGAGTTCATTTTAAGCCAAAGAATACAAATCATGATACATTCGTTGAAAAAGAAAGGCCAGATCAACTGGTATAGTATAGATGAAACCACTGTCACCCAGGAATTCAAGAAGTACAACTATATTTTACTCAAGTAGAGCTTGAGGAAAAGGTCAATCATGTAGAAGTACAGACACATGATTAAAGAAATTAAAACCATATAAACAGGTAGATAGAGAAATAGATGCAGGAATTAGTATCGTTTTAACATCATGGAAAGCTCGACAAATGAATAGAAAATAAGATTTGTGCTTGGTTCATGTCATCAATGAAACGCATGGAAGCATGCAGGGTAAAACTTCCCCCACTTCATAAGAAAATCATCATAGTAAAGACAATCACATTCTTTTTTGCTGTGTGTATGGTAAAGGCTGTGAAATTCTGCAGAAAAAGAATGTCATTATACTTTACCTTTTCTTTTGCCATCTCCGCTGATGCTTCCTGGGTCACAACAGTAGATGATTTAGACTTGCTGGCAATATCAACTTGCTCTTGTAAAGATGTATACATGGTCTGCAGGGTATCCAATAGAAATCTATCACCCCCATGCCTGGCCAAGAGCGATACAGAAACTGGGCATTTATCATAAACACCCAGCGGTATTGCAACCTTGAAAAAAGAAATAAGAATTTTTCAGCCAGAAAAAATATTATGCAAACAGTATGGTGTGTGAGAAAGGGGTATTTTAACTTCGACCTGGCAGCAGCCCGACATACTAGCTAAACTTGAAAGAGTAGATGTCTGGATCAAGTAGTCCTCTGACATAATCTCTTTTGCGCCTAGTTTTGTAGGAGGATCGATTGTCGTAGGAATCACCAATATCCCCTCATCCTGTTGAGTCCAAATGTGTGAATTAAATAATAGATTAAAAATAACAGTAGCATCGCCATATCGAGGCCAAAATATCTAGAAACTTGATTGCTAAAGAATGCAATTGCTTCTACTACTTTTCCATGTATTGTTGACGTAGTAGTAAATTCTTGTCATTACAACTGGACTCACTAGGTTTTTAATCATATATAATTTTATATTAAAAAAAATATTCAGCAGGTCATCTATGTCTTGCTTGTAAACTTTGGTCCCTCCACAGAGACTATTATCTGCATCGGTTCTGATCCATTCAAGGAATAAGCTTCCAGGGTGCGTGCTTTTTCTATTAAAAAAAAACTACTATTATTTTAGAAATTAGGACGTCCATTTACTTTACTACTTTATTAAAAGAAAATCCTGCAAGCGTTATTGTTTTCTATGTTAAGAGGAAATTAGGCAAGAGATACAGGAAAATAGATGGTGATTGGCGACCTCAAACAATTAAAATAAAGAGAGAGCATAAAGAAATGCTTTCTACCACACTCAAGCGGTGTTAGCAAGACAAAAGTAAAACATTGACAAATGTCATACTGGAAGAATGTATACCTTTAAAAGGGCATTTATAGCTGCTCGTAGATCACTCATGATAGTTCGACATTTTTCAATTTTTGTATCAATAGGCCCTAACACTTCAGCAGTCATTTGCGCTGAGATAACTGGATTTATAGTAGGCTTTGCTGAATTGATCCATTCACTATGACTTTGTTTGAATTCATGACTGAAATCAAATAGCAAATAAAAGAATTACTCAAAATTGCACAATTCCAACTTACTGCAGGACCAAAATTGCAATTCTCCTGAAAATTCTAAGAAATGAGTATTTCCAAGCGTAACAAATTAATTACTTTAATCTAATCTAACCTTTTAAGTGTCTGCAATACATTTGCTAGAAGTCTTATTGGAGAAGATTTTCCCTCGCCATTTGATTGCTTCGTGTGGAATGATTTTAAGCTGGGAATCTTCAAAGCCAAATAATCACCAATATTTTCATGCCTCAAAACTTGTCCTGAAAATTGGAGCTTTATAAAGATCGAGAATGTAATGACCTACAATCGATCAACTCGCCCAAAAATTAGTGACATAAAAGAGCATACTTCCATAAAGCTTCTCAATGGACTTTATCACCGCCTTAATCACCCAGCTTGAAGGAACTTTTGACAACTGGAAAAGATCATCAGATATCAAAACACTCCTAGGATTGCGTTGTGCAGTATATGGAACCTGCAATAGCACATGTCCAACAGGACGAAGTACACTAGGATCCTTGGCAAACCATCCTGCAAAATTAGTCATTCTTTAATAATCAACAAAGGACAAAGGAAATAATATTTGGGATTTTAAAAAGCAACAGACTGTTTTTACTTGACTAAGAATTTCTAATCAACTCAGAGTCATCTAGTTAATATACGGACAGTCGCCCATCAGTATCAGCATGGTAGCCAACAAATCAAATTTGGGGAGAAGATCCCATCAAAATTACTTGAACTGAAACTAAAATATGCGACTTGATATCAACAAAACCACTTTACTCAACATCTGTTTTCGTGGACTTTAGCGTCAGATAACCACATAGAAATTATTAAAAAATAAACGGGAATTCGTTTTGAAGTACACAAGAATAAAAGTGACTACGCTCTACAGTGCATGATGTATAAAATTATCATTTTCTCGGAAATTTAATTAATTGCATTTAAAATAGTTACATAAAAAAAGATATTCAATCATCTAAGATTGAAAATGTAAAAATCAATATCTGAAGGACCAAGTTGGACATTGTATGCCATAAAGGTACATGAAAAAAAGTGTCGGTCCTGAGGTCCTGAATGTGATAGCTAGTACTAATGTCTTGTGTTCGTACAATCATTGGATATTGACAACTATTCAAAATTCAATTACAACCATCTAGCTCATGAGTGACTTTTACATTGTTTGTGTTGTGCATTGTTGATGTTTGACTAATTCCATCACGAGAGACTACAAATTTACCCAAAAAAACACTAATGTACTTGAGCAAGAAGATTTTCTCAAAGTCTTAAGCCACCTGTTTATACATCTCTAAGAAAATCTCTATTTATATTTTTTTTCAAATTTTCCACCTTTCCTCTTTTATATGTGACACTTTGACATCATTCCAACTTGATCGTTAGCATGGTGCTATAGAGACAGATTTAGAGCATCTTAAAGAAGATGCTAATACACAGAATGAAATACATACCAACCGTGTCAAGACTCCCAGATACAGATATTACGCCCAGAAGGGAGACAGCCCCATAAGATGGTCGAAAGCCTAGTACACCACAATATCCAGCAGGCACACGCACACCACCATCAGTATCCATTCCTGTCACGTTATAGCAAATTAAACATCCATATACTTTCGAAAAAAAAAATATACAAAATATGTAGCAAAAAAAAAAGAACACAGTGCTTAAGCACCATCAAAATTGTAAATTGCATGCATTCCTCAGCAGCATTCTTTTTACCCTAAAAAATATAAAAAACTTTGAGAAGAGGAGATGATCCCACTAGATCGGGGGGAATCATAAAATCAGCCATGACAAAAACAGAAGAACTAAGTATACGAGAAGCAGTCTCAAACTTGTTGCAGCAGAGATCCACCATTCAAGAAATTCAATTAGATAGGAGAGACAAAAAACACATATCAATTGACTTGAGGGTCGCATGTTAAAACACATAGAGAAACATTTCATTGACATTATCAATGCAACCATGGAATGCCATGTTTCTCATGAATAGATAGGCCAAATCTTCGCAAGTAATGGACTCTTAAGGAAATAAACATTCAGTTACCTAGAGAAAAATCAACAAAATTAGCAGCCACAGCTACGGCAGCGCCACTTGAAGCTCCTCCTGGAATTCGAGCAGGTGAGGTGGGATTTGTTGGTGCCCCGTGCCTGTAGTGCTTGTTTTCTCCACTTAGACTGGATATGAACATAAAAGCTAAGACAATATTCAAAGTTTGAACTAGAACAATCTACAGAAGATGGCACGAAGGAAGGAGAACACGTAGCCAAGAACAACTTCCAAGCTAGTGCAGATCCAAAGCCTGTAAGGTAGAACTGTGGAAAACACTTTTGAGTATAGAATGATGCAAACCTGAATGGCCATGTCATCCAAAACAGTTTTTCCAGTGCATGTGGCACCTCCGTCAACGAGGGCTGCAACCACGGGACTTGTCAAAGTCGCAGGCTCGTGTGTTCTTGACCAGTCTGGATTGCCAAAGCCAGTTACAAATCCTTCGATATCAAATCTGGTATCAAGATTTAAAACAGAATTTACTCTTATTAGCCAAGAGTAATATGCATATTTGAACATTGGCAAACATTTGAAGAACGGGAGACATTCTTATGAAGCAAGAAACTGATAATCAGAAAGAGAACTCTTTACTTTAAGAATAAAAGTAGGGGCTAACTGAACATCTGGTACATGAGGAATACATAGATTATGCTCGGAAAAAAATTCTTCAGTAACTCTTAATACTCCACATATCGCTCAATTTCAGACATCCAATAGCGAAATTTGCGGTTATCCTATTATGCGACAAAAAAAAACCCTACATAGCATTCTATGTGAATGAAACTAATATTTGAATTCAATCATGTCCTTTTTGAACTGTTATATTGACTAGACTGATGACACAAGTTAAAGCCAATAAGAAAAATACAGACAAGGGTTCCAATCAAAATCCTTCCTTTTCATTGAATCTTCCTTTAGGAAACAAATCAAATGAAGAAAACAAAACTAATACAAAGACTGGCAGCCAAAAACCTTCCACATATCAAGGTATTATTTAAGCCACAAATAAAACAATAAAATAATACCATTACGAATTCAATGAAGCATGAAATTTAAACAGCCTTACACATCAGAAACTGCAAAAGTGAGGCCAGTAAGTGGATGAGGAGCTTTTGGCGGCGCAGGCTGCGGGGGCGGCAGAAGCTGAAACCGCTCAATAAACGCCCCGAAATCTTCTTTCACCGCCCGTGTCAGCTTCTTAGCCATAATCAATATCCCCGCAAGTCCAAGCCCGAGCAAAACCCACAAATTCGCCGATGAAGACGCCATTTTATTAGCTATGCAGCGTCCAACAACTCAGTTCTTGATGTTTGTGCAATCCCTTATACCATGTGAGGATTTTTGGAGCAAAAACAACTTGACAGAGAAGGCTTGCAGCTACAGGGGATGAAAAGAGAAACCTAAGTATGTACAGACGAAAGCCGTGGGATGAGTTTATCAGTCATCGGACAGAAATTTTTCGATTTTATTTATATAGAGTAAAATTAATTTATATATCTATATTTTTTCGATTTTATTTATATAGAGTAAAATAAATTTATATATCTGTACTGTTTTATTAAGTTTGAGATATTTAGACTAATTAATTTTAGTGTTATGGTATGTTTTAATAATTATATATATTAATAAAATGTTAAAAATTTAATGCAAGTTAGATGTAGTTCAGTAGATAGAATCATTGTTTTTTGGGGTTTAGATTATAAGTTCAATTCTCACTTGGGGTTTAGATTATAGGTTCAATTCTCACGGATGTTATTTTTTTATTCTTTTATTTCAATTAATTCAAATGAATTATAAAAAATATTATACGAGCACGCAACGCGTACGTCGGTGCATTAGTTATATATAATGAATTTGGTGAAATTTAACCAAAATGTCTATTTTGCTTTTTATCATAAAAATACACGTTTTGTTTTTATTTTAAATGAAAAATATTCGTATATTATATTTCAGAAGTAAAAAATAATCGGATTAAATTTTTTTAATTGCACATAGTGTTTAATTTATTATATTAGATAGATTAAATAGATTATTTTATATTTTTTATTTAATTAAAATTTTGATTTATATATACATACTTTTCTGATTATGTTACTTTTAAAAAAATATTCAAGTAAATAGTGACTGTGATTAAAAAATTTTAATATTTTAGCTATGTAAAAATTTTACTTAATGTTTTAGTTTTAGTAAAAATATTATGTTTTACTTGAAAATTAATTTAAAATTTCAAAATATAATTGAATGTGACAAACTCGTCAAAGCACTCATCAAACCCCAACATAATATGCTACATGTTTTTTGACCAACAAATAAAAAATTAAACATTTATTTAAGCATAATTCTAATGGTTAAGGGTTTTGAAATAAATTTTATTGGATTAATTTTTATTTATCAATTAACCATTATACTCTTTTATTCACTTGAAATTGGCCGAAATTCAGTCAATGTTATCAATTAGATCATTAACTAAAGTTCGTGTACTAATTTGGCATTTATCTAATAGTTCATGTACCATTTTAATTTTTAGTCTATTTTAAAAATTAAAATACTTTACATACTATAAGAAATAATATATACTAACCATTAAAACAAATGTGTTGTGTGCGTTTGATATTATGCATGAACATGAATTTTTATAAAAATAAGTATTTGTTAAAGAACGTGGTATATTCCACATAATAAAAATATGGTTGGTTTAAGCGTCCTTGGATGACCGAAGTACTATAATTGATGATCTTCTATTACGCTCTTGTATTAGATTGCGTCAAGCTATTAACGCTGATATGATCGATTGTGTGTGTCTTAAAAGAAATGAGATATCATATATTAATGGATAAGACTAGTCTCTGGTGGAGAAAGTGACAACAACAAGAAAAAATAAGACTGGCTACTAGGTGATATGAGATACCACTAGCAGTAAAAAATGTTTATCTCATAACTCATGAGCCTAACAACCGACACATTGACACCTAAGCAGGTGCAACTCCTTGTGTCTAATTGTTGCTTGGTATTGGGTTTTGCGATTGTCATGTGACACAACAAACATTTGCTAACGGCTTTTGGTTTATGCGTAAACATTTAATCCTGAATTTTTTAAATAATAATAAGATTAATTAGTAACAATAATAATAATATTTTTTTTAACAATATGAATCATAATGAAGATTAGGACTGTTAGGACCGGTACTGATCAGAACTGATCCGTTTAACAAATTAGAATTATTTAAGTACAAAAGATTCTCAAACAAATGCAACAAATAACATGAAATGTATAATAAATACAATGAGGATTGACGAAATTTAAAGATAAGTAAAACAAAAATAATATAAAGCAGGTTATCGTGTGTGTCTTGAGTAAATGTGTAAAAGTGTTAAAGTAAGAACCACGATTTGTTTATTAAAGTTCTAAATTAATCTTTATGCTTCTCTCATTTTTCAATAGAATACTTTGAATTATATAATCCTTGACAACCAAGAAGGTATTTGAGCCCCGCAAGACATGACCTAGGTTCTGACAAGTTGGGTTTACCAGAAAGGGATGAGTTGGTGTAAAATATCTGGGCTAACCTAAGGTATACTTTGGGTCGAGCCAAAATAAATTTGTGAATTTATTAACGACTTGATGCATGAGAGGAAAGCCTGAACTCAAGGGATTGTGTGTATGGGAGGAGCTGAGTTGGTTGGAGGGAATGACTACTCCCAAGGTAGGACTTCGAACTAGAGTTTTTGGGCACATGACAAGTCGGGTAACGAGGTGATTGTAGCATGGCGAGAGGAAGGAATTAAGGGGTGATATCGAGCTCATGAAGGGCCGACCCAAGCTAGTAGGTCCAACCTGCCAAGCTAGATTTTGGGTGAATTATTTGCGATGGGTTCATGATGTTGGCCTGAGCTCGCAGGTCAAGTGACCGAGCTCAGGGCACGTTGTTAGTGACTAAGGGTGTTAGAACATATGCGGCTCAGATTGATTTGGAGAGATTTGGGATGTCATATATCAAATATTTCCCTAGATACATTCATAAATAGACAAGGAAAGATCTTGGATAAACATGGATACAAATTCAAACGTGAAATAAATATTTACATGATATTTGATAACCCATCAAAGTTTGCCAATAAATAAAAAGGTTTATTTTACTTTATGATTCCAACATGTTAGCATTCTCATGCACTTCTCAGTTTTCTCTCATCTTTTCATGAGTATTATTTGACTTGACCATCAGAAAAGCCATGCCAGAAAACTATTTTGGCCCCCCTTTACGAGTTTTTGATTCATGTGTAGGAGCTCGGTCCATGAGTTGCGAAGGAACTCTTGCATGAGAGATTGACACATCTACCTCAACTTTTTCGGGTACATATTATCATTCATCAATCATGTTGTACAATCTTACTTCATTTGACGTTACATTGTCGGTTGAAACTCCTCTCATACATTTACAATTAGTTTGATGACAGTCACAACCGATCTACAACTCGACTAAATAGACGGCAAGCCTCCTGATCTTTGCTACTTCTACAACCATTCATCTTCAACTAATAGATGGAATTGATAAGAAGATTAAGATGATTTGAAAAATTAAACTTGTGATATGAACATTATTGATGATGATCTCTACTTTTTGTCGTTCATTCCTTTTGATTTTTAGGCATGTTGCTTTCCAAGAATTCACCCAATGGTTTTAATAATATTGTTAGGGTTTATATATAATATGATGCCATCAAAAAAATCACACTCATTAAAATACTTTGAACCGTTTATCAAGAATCAATTTTTTCAATGGAATCGAATCGAACCGCCCAAAAGTATAATTGTGTATCAAAGAAAACGAGTGAGATGATTCTGCCCGGAGGCGAATCCACTTCAATACTCAAGACAGTATAGTCTTTGAGAGAAAAAAATATAGTAATAATGTAAATAATTGTGCCAAAAAAGCATCATTTGATTAGGGTTATGAGCCCTTTATTTATAGATGGAGAGTTCTAGTTAATATGCAATTTTATTGTATAGGACAACTATATCCGTCTTTATCCACGTAATATTTTTAATATCTCTAAAATGTAATTAAGGATTTAATAGGATTTCTACCATATCATTAATAGTATTCCCGCAAAAAAGTTACAATGAATGAAATGTTGGAGCAACGTTTAAGTGAGGAATTTATATTTCAGAGTATGTAAGAAATATTCTAGTTGTATGTAATAAATTCATTTGAGCTTTTATTAGATTGGGCTTTTTGAGGTGGGTCAAATTAAGTAGTCATATAGTCGTCTAATACTGAGTAGATAGTTAAATGATATTTCATTCCGATCAGAAATGACTATAATGCCCAGTAAGAGATCCAATCAAAATATCGAGACCAACATAAGATGGAACACATATAAGAAATCCGGGTTAATATCGATTACCTCAAGAAGACCAAAGAGATCCAAAATGATAATATGTGTCTGAGAATACCGTGATTAAGAGTTCATACAGAAATCTGATATAAAGATTCGCTATGTTTGAAATCCAAACTCAAGTAAAGAGTTGTAGATGAAGAAATGTTGAAAGTCGAGCTCAATTGAAGAGCCATGGAGAATAACCTGCTAACAACCGAGCTCAAATGAAGAGCTATAGATAATAGTTTGGTGAAAACCTAGATCAAATAAAAACCTAGAGAGAATAATTTGCTAAAAACTGAGCTTGAATAAAGAGTTATTGATAAAATCTTGTTGAGAACCGAGCTCAAATAAAAACTATAGAAACAATCATTGAATACAATCTCAAATAAAAAGCAATAGATTAAGAATCAAATTAATGTTGTTGAGCGCGAGGTCGAGCTTATGTTTTGTCAAGAAAGAGTTGGGCTTACTGAATGCCGAGCATGAGGTTAGGCTTATATGTTTGCCCAGCATAGTTGGGCTTACTAAGTGTCGAGCACGAGGTCGGGCTTAAGTTGTAACGTACCGTAATTTTACTATTCAAAATTTGCGAAAAAATAAAAATTTTCTTAAAAGAGTATACAAACTTCAATTTCAATAAATTAAACCGTTCATCCCACAACCATTGTAACAAAAGGTCTCAAAGTAATGTTCACCAAAATATTTGTTTAAAATCTCATAACCAGTAACGTAACTAAAAATATTTTAAACATTCATAAAACTTAAAACATGGCGGTCCTCGGGTTTAGCCTCCCGCTCAGTCCAAGCCAGCTCCTTGATCTCCACCCCTAGTCTCCTCGAAATCATCCTCACCTGCATCGATCAAGTCTAGTGAGTCTAAAGACTCAACACATATAAATTGGAAGTAACGAGTAATACGTAATAAAATCACATGCAGCTTTAAAATAGAACATACATACGGGAACTTGAACTTGCATAAATAAACTTGAACATACGTACATACATACATAGACGTGCCATAACATGAAACTTTTCTTAAACGTGCTTGCATACTTGTACATACTTAAACTTCATCATTTTGCGTAGAGGCATGTTTCAAAGCAAGTGACCCATAACATAAATCGTCTGATCAGACTAAACCACAGTACTGGGCAGACAGGAAAAAATCCACTGCCACATACATGAGATCCCCGTTCATGCTTTAACGGGTGGATTGGTCCCCGTTCATGCTTTAACGCTTTCCAATCCTGATCTAAACTCGTTCATGCTTTAACGGGGCGGGTTGGTCCCCGTTCATGATTTAACGCTTTCCAACCCCATACATAAATTGGTCACAAGACATTTAGCATACCTCAAAAACTTGAAAATATTTTCTTGCACGTCAATATACTTACTTGGCGTTGAGGGATTCGTTGGATTTCATTTGGGGCCGCTGCTGCACATACTAACATGAATTTTAAATACTTAACTTGTATAGCTTAGACGTAGGTATTCAAGCTCACCACCGAAGTGAATAAGTAGCTTATGACATTCTAGCTCCCTCGGGACTTGACCTCCTTTAATCATCGTACTAACCATTATCTTAAACCCCAAAACAAAACCTGCAGGGAAGTCTAATTTTTTCCCCAAAATATGAAGTACATGGACCCCGTGCCCGGGTCCGTGTATGGGTCCGTCTAGGTTCGCAAAAGAAATGCTCGAAAAGAAGTAAGGACACGGACCCCGTGCTAGGATCCGTCTAGGGGTCCGTGTAGGCTCACAAATTTGACACTTCCAAGGAAACAAAGGCACGGACCCCGTGCCAGGGTCCATGTACGGGTCCGTGCAGACTCGGTACGCGTGAACCAACGAAAATTTCGTATACTCAAGGCTTATTTCTCCTAACTCGATAATCCCGACCAAGAGTCGACACCTCGAGACCCTTCCTAGGATACTATAACCTTGAATCCAAACCCGTACAACCACCCCAAAACAACGACATCCATCCTATGACAAAATACAACTCAAAACACGGAAATTAACCCCAAATCGTTTCCTACGGCTTATAATGAATTCAAGTGCCTATCGACACCACCCGACAATCCAAATACCAACCCAACATCATACTAAGCATACCTATATGCAGCAACGATCACCCGTCGATCCCCAACGAAGCCTGCAACAATAAAATTTCAAGAACGCATCAATACATAATTTTCTGAAAAAATGCAGTTTGAGCAGTCCCACGAAAAACGCCATAACTCACTCAATTTTTATCCAAATATTTCGAATTTACTGTCAAATCGAAGGTATCAAAAAGTTTTACAATTTTTGTGTTGAAAGTTTTCTCAGAATCACGACCGAAAAATCGCAGTTTTTGAAAAGACAGCAAAAACGTGATTTGTGATCCAAAATCTGTTTCAAAATTGATCCAAACATCATTGCTCAAACTTCTACATATCACACATGTATTTTTACAGCATAAATAACGACATAACGCATAATATGACGAGATCGATGCAGAAATAACAGAATATATGTGTCTTTGATGTGAGAAACTCACGATACAGGAGATACCGAAGCGGAGATGGTGCGAGGCTTGGTCCGGGACGATTGTGGCTCGATTTTCTTTGAAGAAAATTCAACAAAACTTTGCTGGAATTTCAGAGGAAGGGGGCAGCTGCTGATCTTTTCTAAGAACCCTAATATTTTCTCTAAGAAAATAGAATGAAGTGTGTTGTGTGTGTGTTGTGTGTGTGTTGTGTGAATAGGCGTGAAAGTGTGTGTGTGCGCGCTTTGAGTTTAGTTAATTAGGGGAATATAATATGGTAATTTAATAAATAAAAATGCTAATTAAGAGTTTATCCCCTCAATTAAAAAATCCCCTAATAATAAAAAATACACAATGGCTAAAACTTAAAAGGTTTTAAAAACTCATAAGAGTACCAAATAAATGATTTAGGCTTAAAAATGCTAAAACTTGATAAATTATTTAAAATATCCCGACTTCAACTTACAATAAAATACCACATTTTAAAATTGCCAAAGTCATCACCGGTCTTTTCCCTCGATCCCACCTCGAATAATCGCCTGAAACATGAAACTCGAGAAACAATTTAACGTAATCACCTAAACTTAAATAATTTAAAATAATGCATTTAAATAAGTCATGCATGACTAAAACTCATTTTAAACTTAAATAAATACATTTATTAATTAAATAAATGTATGGGTTTTACGTATACTGATTTTTGGGCTCTACCGCCTTTTTTTGTAATGCACAATCGGGATAGCCCATGTGCATTACATAAGTAGTTTCCAAGTAGAGTTGGGCTTATAAAGTGTCAGGTTGTGCTGGACTTTTTTTTAACTGTCAGGTTGTGCTAGGCTTTTTTACCTGCCATGTCATGCTGGGCTTTTTTAACATGTTAGGTTGTGCTAGGCTTTTTAACTTGCCGAGCTTCTTTGGGCTTTGTACCTTGTCAAACTCCATTGGACTTAAGTAATTTTTCCGAGCTCAGTGTGACTTATATAATTTTTCCGAGCTCCGTGGGACTTACGTAAGGCGCCGAGCTGGTCGGGCTTTGTATCCTGCCAAGCTTCGTTGGAATTAATAATGTGCCAAACTTCGTAGGGCTTTGCAATTGCCAAGCATAGTTTGGATTTGTGTGTTGTAAAGCCCTTACCAGAACTACTACTAAACAGACTAATAAGCATGCAAAATTAAACTTGATAACAAAAATAAAACAGCAGAAACCATGATCAGTCTAGAGGCACCTGAGTGTGTAGTCTCTGATATGTCCTAAGCATGTTTTGGCTCTCACACTCATCATCAAGACGTTTACCTACAATGTCCATGGTCATCAGAGCCTGCAGGTCCCGTCGAATACTTTAGCTCTCGATGCTCAACCGTCCACATTATAGAACAGGGCTGAGCGACCCTAACAAACGAGGTGTATCTCAAAAGATATCACGCCCAATGTGATATGTCATGCTTAATATATCAAAGCAGTAAAACATGTATCATACTACAGATAAATATGCAACATATAAGTGTGTAAACTACATTTAGATATCTCAGTCAGTACATCACGTACCTCACTAAATCAATCTGACAGAAAGTATACTCGTCTGAACTTAGACAATACCAACATAATGAAATCACTATCAAGCCAGATCCTGAATTACCAAACATGCTTCAAAGTTCTTCCTAATGATCTTTAAATCATTATTTAAGGCTTTAGGATTATACATGCATTTGACGTCAGCCCGTTGATGATGTCTCGATCAGCGTGTCCCAGTTCACCAACCCCTCTTCGAGTCAACACTAGCTTCGAAGCTTCCCGACACTAAACTGCCCTAGAAACTGGCTAGGAAACCTAATGTATATGGCTAGAACTTGAGAGAGAGTAGATGAGGGAAAGTAGTGTAGGAAACAAATGAAATCCGCTTCCATTTACAGGCTATATCTGGAATAGTTCGGAAAATCAAAAATCAATCTTATCTATCACATATTATAATCTCATTCGTCTAGTTGGATTTCTCGGAATAATGTAATCTAAAGTAGATTGGGTGGTCCATTTTAAATTCGGCGGATCCCAACATGTTGATCTTTTATGATCAATTCCTTAATAATACTTATTTAACAACTCTTTAATCATCTCTTAATTAGTACTTTGTTCAAAATAAGTATTCAAGTCATTACATGTGTCGAGTTGGTCGAACTTATGTATTTTCCGAGTAGAGTTGGGCTTTGTAATTTTTCCAAACTGTGTTGGGCTTTGAGTGTCGAGCTGGTTGAGCTTTGTAATTTGCCAGCTGTGCTGGGCTTTTTAATCTGTCAGGCTATGCTGCGCTTTTTATACCTGTCAGATTGTGATGGGCTTTTTAACCTTCTATGTTGTGCTGGGATTTTTAACATGCCAAACCGTACTGGCATTTTAACCTTCCAGGTTGTGCTTGGCTTTGAGGTACCAAGCTGGTCGGAATTTTGTTGATTGCCGAGGGCTTACTGGCTTTAACTCAAGTTAAAAGTTTATTTTATGTTTTTCGTTTAGGATCCATGCCTTGTAAAAATAAAGTGATATTTTAAACTTCAACAAAGTTAGGCAGAAGCCCATCAATTATTCTAAACAATATGAATTGGTTTGACAACGGGCAAGTAGTCTAGTGTTAACGGTGGTTGAAGATAGTGGGGAGTGGAGCAGTTGGGGAGTGGAGAAACTACATTGTACGTGGCCAAAACAAGGAAAAATTGACGGACAGGAGATACAACAAACTCATCAAACTAAAAAATGATTCAGCAGTAACTCTGCGAGTTTTATTATTTCAATTGGAATATTTCCATCTTTTCATTCCAAAGTCTAGCACTTTTCATCTATTTATTCCAGTTTCTAGCTTTTTCCATCAAATTTATTATGTTTTATGCCTTCTAGATTCCTACTGGTTGTTGTAAATATTAATTTATTCTAGAAGTTTGTTCATAATTCATAAAACTCAAATATTAACTCCAAAAATTTATGAAATCCGATTTATTTTTCTCCTACGATTTTGGGTCTTTAATGAACAACTAAAAAATATTTTTTTTAAGTATGTCTCTTGTGAGACGGTCTCATAAATTTTTACCCGTGAAATGGGTTAACTCAATCCATAAGTTTCATGAAAGATAATACTTTTGACATAAAAAATAATATTTTTTCATGAATTGAGTCATGAATCTCACAAAATTGACTCATGAGAGGATCTCACAAGAATTTTTGTGTTTTTATATATAGTTAACCGTCTTCAAATATCATTATACTATCTTGGCATGAAGACTTTTTAAAATTTTAAAAAATTGCAAAAATATCAAAAAGAAAATAAATTGACAAATATGACCTAGTACAAAATTTTAAACATTGTGGGTCATTTTATATCACTAGATATATTATATATCAAAGCAATAATATAACCTCTTACTAAAACTATTGTATATTCAAAAGCATGGTCATATATTAACGATTTAATATAATAATTTTAACATAAAATATAATTAGTAGAGATATGTCACATAATTGGGATAGGATGATTAAAACTCTTTCTCAAGTTAAATGGTTATAGATATATTAATCCACTTTTTGAAATCAAAAGCGTACATTCTTTTTGAAATCAAAAGCGTACCATAAATATTGAATTTTATAAATTCCCTTCGGAGGTCTTAAAACTCAATGTTTTAAAATATCTCCAAAAATATTTATAAAAATTAATCAGATAATTAAGTTGTACCTCGTCTAATTGGGCCAATCCCATTAAACTTGAGCAAAGGCAAAATATCTAAATTAGTTAACGAAAATCGTTATTGAATTAAAAAAGATTTACAATCCATATGCAAACTAGAAGAAAACAAATCTGATATACATTCACCAAATATTTTAATAGTATGTCTCAGTCTCACAAACATTTATCTGTAAGATAAGTTAACCATTACCGATATTCACAATAAAAAGTAATATTTTTAACACTAAAAGTAATATTTTTTCATGGATGACTCAAATAAGAGATGATTATTTGGAATTTCTTGTGATTGAAATATGGCAAAAACTTGTGTGAGACCGTCTCACAGGTCGTATTTTGTGAGACGGATCTCCTATTTGGGTCATCCATGAAAAAGTATTAGTTTTTATGCTAAGATTATTACTTTTTATTGTGAGTATCGGTAGAGTTAACACATCTCACATATAAAAATTTGAGATCGTCTCACAAGAGACCTACTCTTACATGAATGTCTGTGTCTGCAGTAACTACACAAAAGTCATTCACAATATATTGTGACCACAAGAAAGCAAAAGAAATGTTATTGTGTTCTGATGTTCATTATAGTGTTCAGTAAAAGGGGACACCAATGCTTCGTAATGCAATTGATGTGCAATATCATCCATCATTTTATCCAACCTGACCATAAAAATATTGACAGGGATGTTACTCGTGATTTCAAACCTTTTCTTCCATGCACCAAAAATGCGTTCAATGGTACCACTCAATGTTGAATGCAAGTGATTGAAGGTCTCAAGTTTACTGTTGTATGAAGAAGCACGCTGAAAATATGGAATGTGATATATGTGTCCTTTATACCGAGCAAGAAATCCTGATATATTTGGATATCTTGCATAAACTAGATAATATTTACCTAAACAAAAGGATAATATAATTAAAAAATTTGGTGTACAGTTTTCTCAAGTTTTAAATTTTTGTTTCGACATTCAAAAATGTCCTTGGGCATCGTATGAATTAAACCATCTATAGGGTGATTAGTTTTTATACCAGATCGTATATATAACTAGACTCTAAACCAATCCGAGATTAGCAGAGATTACCCTTCTTGTATATCTCTACGAACAGATCTTCCTCCTCTTCAGTGGCATAGCCAGAATTATTTTTTCCAGTGGGCAGAATCTTTTTAAATATTAATTTGAACTTCATATAATAAAAATAAAAAAGAAGTTAAAGGAACACACCGAATTCTTATTTAAGCCGAATTTTGCGATTTTTCAATACATTAAACTTGTTTATGATAAATTCTGTATCAATACACAGAGCAATATCCCTCTCTATATAAACAACCATGGTATTGGCCAAAAGGCCATTTTCCATTTTATTATGAAGTGGCGTCTTAATGAGTTTCATACCTGAAAAAGCTCGTTCTGTAGTTGCTGTAGAAACTGGAAGAGTCAAAACCAGTCGAACCAACCTATCAATCAAAGGATAGATAACCGACTTCGTTGTTCTGGCCAATGTTTGGCACAAATGATGCAAAGAATCAAGATTCTGAAACTGCGCATGACGCGGTACATCAAACTTATAATGATCTAATTCTCTCATCAAATCTTCTCTTTCTTCTTGACTGAAATCATGGTAGTAAAACTTATCAACAAGAGAACAAATGTCACATAGAGAAAATGATCTGAATCCATCAACGGGACTCAAAGCATTACTAAGAGTAAGAAGTTCCATTGTGCTCTCTGGAAATCTCTCGTTCAATTCCATCAACTGAAAATCTATTACAGCGTTGAATATTTCAAAATGATAGTGATCATGGACTGTTATATTATTTTTCAGCTAACAAGAACGCTTTGTACCCCGCGTGTAGCAATCATCAAAGTCTGTTACCTCAATATCATTACTTTCACAAAACTTAATCACACTCCTAAGAAATTCTTCCCATCTACCATCTCGGATCTGCTGAAGATTTATTCTAGTCGTAGAAACCAAATTCATAGCATTCAAAATATCTATGTCATTCTTTTGTAATGTCTGACACAACTTTTCTGATATTCCCAAAACTTCATGCATCAAAAACAACACAAATACAAAGTCAAATGATTTTATATCCAAGTACAAACCTTTAGCCTCTCCTCGAATGTTATTATTGAGACCTTTGTCAACAAGATCTTGAAGAAGTATACTCACTGAACCTAACAAACCAATGAATCTCTTAACAGAGTTGAAATGTGAACTCCAACGAGTAGCTCCAGCTCGTATCAAAGAACAATCTTGATTAGCTCCAGTACCAGTGTCAATTTCTCCCGATTCTATCAAATCATTAATTTCATCTTTTCGGATAGATTTCAATTGAAAATGACGTTTAGCAGATGAACCAACAAAATTAATAGCTGAAGTTAATGTTGAAAAGAAACGCCACACATCATGAACCTCTTTAGAAACTGCAACTAAAGCAAGTTGTAGTCTATGAGCAAAACAATGAATATAATAAGCATGTGAAGAATCTTTAAGAAATAATGCTTGGAGTCCATTCCATTCCCCACGCATGTTACTTGCGCCATCATAGCCTTGCCCTCTTAGATTTTCAATCAACAAATTGTACTGGTTGAATACATTGCATATCTCTTTTTTCAAAGTTAATGCACATGTTTTTTCAACGTGGACAACTTCAAAAAATCGTTCTCTAATGAACCAATCTCGATCAACATATCTTAAAATAATAGCCATTTATTCTTTATTTGACTCATCAATTGCTTCATCAACTAGGATACAAAACTTGCTTTCTCCAATTTCTTCACGAATTTTATCTCTCACAATACCAGCAATAATTTTCAAAATCTCTCTTTGAATTTCCACTGATGTGTACTTTGCATTTTTAGCTGCTTTTTCTAGAATACTACCAATTTCTGGATTCATTCTTCCCAACAAATTGATCAATTCTATATAATTTCCACGGTTTTTAGAGTCAACTGATTCATCATGACCCTCTAAAAGCACAACCTTGCATTGCAAGAAACTTCACACTTTCTATGGACACCTTTAAGAGCAAACGATTTCGCTCAATTTGTTCAGAAGATTGTTTTTCTAATCTTCTATCAATATGTTGATCAAGATTTTTCAAGTCTCCCCATTTTCTCATAGCAAAGCTATGTCTTGAATTCCCATATCCTTCATGTCTCTTGAAAGGACAATTTTTACAATTAACTCTTTTCCAATTTTTAAATCCCTTGACAGTGAATGTGTCAAATTGTGCTGAATTAGTGTCAAAGACATAACAAGGGAAACAAAATGCACTTTGCTTCTCAATAGAAAATTCAAGCCATGGATATTTCTGAAACCAAGAAGATTGGAATCTACGCTTTTGACCTTCACATTCAGCAAAAGGATAATCATATATAGGCTGAATCGGCCCTTTATCAATATATGCTCTTCTTACCTCATCTTGTAGTTCAATGGGATACTTCAATATTGGGATGCGAATTCCAGGATCAGAAACATATTGCAAAGTGATACTCGGAAGTGGTTCATTAAGAGTCTCATTTTCAAGTCTTGGTTTTTTTGTTGACGCTGGTTCTGAAATAAAAGGAGATGCGTTATTTGGCCCATTTAAATCACTTGTTGAAGCTGATTCATCATTTTTCATTTTGAAGAAATCAAAGATTTTATGATTCTTCATCGCAATATTTCACCTGTAGATTGTAATCAAAATGAAATTTATAAGTTATAATTTGATTTAAATTGCAAATTTTGTATTTTTTAATCATAAAAGTTTAATCTTAAAATTTCAGCATAATTCAAATATAAAAAAACAAATTAAATCATGTAGATTTTTAATATAAAGATAAAAAACTTCACAAATTTTTCTTCTTTGAACAAATAAAAAATAGATACTAATTTTAATTTTTACACATTTTCAACTGAACGTACAAAAGTTGAAGAATTCTCGTGCGAAGCTTTCTCGATATTGGAAATGTTGAAGCATTCTTGTACAAAAAGTTGAAGCATTCTCGTACTGTCTTATAAAAGTTGAAGCATTCTCAATGTTTACACATTTTCAGCAAAAGTTGAAGCATCAATCATGAATCATCATATTAACATAATATTTACAAATCATAATCTATATCATTGATAAAAATAAATTTGAAATACAAACCTAGAAGAAATTTTGTTTATTCAATTTTGTCCGAAGCTTTCTCGTGCGTGCGGCAATTTTCTTCAACTGAACGACTGTTTTATTTCTTCCCAATATGGTTTACAATCTATATCTAATAACCCTTTGAATTGAGCTTTAAATCAACACATTTAATTATCCATTTAAATTTGGCTTTAAATATTAATTGGACTTTAAAATTCAATGCATTTTTTTTTGTTTTTTGTGAAGTGGGCTTTAAACATGTATACCTAGGCCTAAAATATAAATATACCTAGGCCTAAAATATAAAAAATATATGTTGGGCATAAGCCGAGCTTTGCCCATATTGTCCTACGTCCTCGCTCCTCTTGATGCCTCCTAATGATATATTTATAGAATGTGATTCCTGATAGGAATCTCTCTCCCATCAGGATTCCTAATCCATGTCTCATCAAGACTCTTGATTTTCATTAAATAAAATTCTCATATTAATTATGTATTTATGAACCGTTGATAATGCATAATTATTTAATATTATATGTATACGCATATTTTATATGTCCATATAAAGTATATATATATATAAATTATTATGTTTACACATGCATATTTAATACATGCATATTAAGCAATTATTATTTAATTCATTTAATTAACTTTTTAGTTAATTAATTTTAGACCCCTCTAGAGCATTTTATGAGAATTTGTACATATTAGTAGTCATCACTACTAATATCATCATTTAATCAGTAAATTCTAAATTTACCAAATAAATAATTGTGAACTCATTATAACCTCAATCGATTATCTGACATCATTGATGTGTCAAGGATAAAAGCTTGTTCATATAACGAAAAATGAAATTTCGAAGATCAAAATTTTTACATATCATATTGGGCAGCTGCTAGTTTATTTAACTCCTTCACCGAAGCTGCTAGTTTATTTAACTCCTTCACCAAAACAAGCAGTTCCACTTTCCTTCCTTAATTAGCTATTAAGCTAACTTCTATTTCTTTATGGAATCAGCTTATAAACTTCTTTATAAGCATTCTGTTTGATCTCCATCAAACTATTTCTGATTGCACTCATCGGATCATGATAAGTTCGTCTAGTAGCACCACCCTATGATCCCCTAGGTATCGCTGATAGTGCCTGCAAGAACTTTAGTTATGATTAGTGTATAGTACGGTCTCTGCAACACATATATTCCGATCGAATATGCAACCATTGATATATCGAGAGTTGAATATGAATTCGATAACGATGTGATTTATTTTTGAGTACTAATGGTGGCATGGAATGTGCAACTAGGAAAACACATTTCTTTAAAACACATTTCTTACTTTGGCCAGAGACTCCTTGCACTATTAACTGATCAGATCACATAAGATATCTTCACTCGTAGGCAAAAGGCGAATCCTCGACTACAATGCATTTGATTCTACGTATTTCGAAACTACATTCAACCTTACCACCTGATGACCCTCAATGGAGTCGGTAAACAGATCAAAGTGCATGATATTACATATAGCTCTACGTTGTCCCGAGTCAAATGACTAGTAGTATATAGCCACAACCGTGGACTATTCAAATCGATAAGTGATAACCACTTTGACAGTTCGATGGAAGATTGTTCAGTTCATCATCAAATTATCACTCATCTGTATGAATGAACATCTTTATGTCCTTATCAATGAAACATGACGTTTATATCACATATGTCAGTCTCAAGCTCAAGCAACTTTTATTCTTATTTTAAGCGTCTGATTCGACTAGAAACCTGTTTAGAATATACGGTACACTTCCTAATGAATTTCATTATCTTATGTTGAGAGACAGACCTAATAGTACCTATTTTATATTCAAGAACTTTCTCTATGCATCTTGCATGAGTATACATATAAAACATAATGTCATAATTGAACAAAACCATAAAATATTATTAAAATAAAGATCTTTTTTACATTAGAGTCAATAAAAACACAAGCAATAATTTGGTTCGCTGAACACCTACTCTAACAAAAATACAAAACATAGTATATATATAAAGTGATTTCAAAGATACACCTATTCACGAAGCAACCAAAACAGTTTAAAGAACACACCATAAGATGTTCAAAGTGATTTCATAATTAAAATCACGAACATAAGAAAAATATAATCGAAATGCGAACCTCTAGGTTGCATTGGAAAGTTCTTTGAAGCATATTTTACAGCCAAATAGAAGATTATACTGTCACGAGCACTCCCTTCCCAACCAAGCGACACAAACATGAAACACACATCAAAATCACATGTCACCGTTACATTTTGAGTTGGACAAACTTTTCTAACAATAAATGGAACTTGCAAGTGGCATGGTATTGATGCTTTGATGTCAGTACAGTCATTTGCACCAATTCAATCCTGAAAATTCGTAGGCAAACGATATAAACTATTAACAAAATTATCTCGATATTCCATCAGTTATTTTAAAGTACCAAAAAACAAACTTAATTAAACTTATTGATACCCCATAAGAGATCGGGTCATAGATGACCCTGGATATTAAATGGATAACCCAAAACAGAATCAATATGTAGATCACTTTCTTCAGCAGCCGAGTATGAGATTACCCGGGATATTTTCTCCCCGAGCAATCAAGAGCACGGGCTCTCATACAAGCTCCCGGGAACTTTCTACCCGGGCTACCTCGAGAAGTGTGCCACACTCAAGTACACCACTATGGGTTACCTTATGCTTGGCAATCATTTCTGTCAAAACAACATGGGTTTGATGTGTCAAAGAAGTCATCAGAAGCAGAGTATGGACAGCTGCCTTACCATACTTAGTAGGTGGGCAGTGAAAACTAGGTAATCATGAGATTTTCTCCTATAAATTGCATGTATATTTTTCATTTACAGATTCTGGAACTTTGAATTCTTAAGCACCCACGTATATTCACACATATACAAGCCATTTCACTTTCTTCTTCACCTGCTGACTTAAGCATCGGAGTAGATACGTCGGACACTCCTCTGGAGCCCATTCACGAGTTCATTTCATTGTTTGCAGGTCACGGTAGAAGCCCAAGATTACAGAGATATATTTTTCTCACAAGATCTATCCTTTCCTTACTCATTTTCCTTAAACACTATCATCACTATCCGGTAGATCGCCTCAACTTTGCTCACCTGATTTACCCGGAAGACATCACTTATGTTGTTTGAATTTTGTACACATGTGCATAACATATTTTGGAACTCTTTTGTGTTATATAGAAGTTAAGTGTGAAGATAGTTCTATAACCTTCTATTGTTAAAAAATATTGTAAAATTTTACTTATATTTGATATCTTTCTATTTTATTTTCCTTTTAATTTGAAAATGTAGTTGCTCGATGATGATGGATTTTTATTTTTATTTTTTTATCTGGAGTTGAAAAACTTAATTTTTTTTTAAAAAAAATTATTCATTAGAAAAAGAAAATATGCTTGCGTTATTACATCAAAACATTGAGAAGTACTATAAAGTACAACTAGTATAAACCGATCTGATGAGTTTGTCGTGATATTTTATTTTCAAAGTTTTCCTTTCCTTTGGCTTTTTATTGGATAATAATTCGTTTTTACCTATTGAGAAATGGGGAACTTGTCAAAAAATCCCTATACCCATTCTTAACTTTCTCTTTACTCCCTACCCTACTAAAACTTTGTTTCAACTCCCCATTTCTTTTAAATTTTCAAATTTACCCTTATATCTATATTTTGAATAATTGGTTTTTCTTATGTAAATAATGGCCCATCATGCTTCCGTAAAATAAATTAAATCTTTTACCTTTTTGACCGGAGTACCACCGGGTTATATCCACCGTATTTTACAGACTGCTCCTCACAGCCCAACCACGCGATCGCAACCGATGGTTACCGACGTAGATTCCTTCAGCAGTACTTGGCACAACTCTAATTCGTTTCCTACCTTAGAGTGTACAGTAGAAGATAAAATTTTGAAAATAATACATGAGAGGGGCTAAGAGCAAAGATCTCTTTATTCAAACACAAACTATTTATTTATTACATAGTAACCTCCTGTAGAGGAGGAGAAACTTGTTTAGCTACTGATTGTAGCTGAACTCAGTACACACATAAACTTTAAAGAGAAAATATTACAAGTGGTTTGAAGAAAAATGAAGAGGTTGATCGATGCCTTCATCTTCCTTCTGCATCCTTATTTATAGACGGCTCCTTCGGATTTGAAATTCGGACTTCAAATCTTCATAAGCCTTTACAGCTTGCCTTGGGACCCTGTAGTGGTTGAGTGGTCCCTTCTTGAACTGTCTTTTTCTAGATTATTAATCTAGACATCAATTTTTCCCATTTTTTTATTTCACCACACTGCCAGTAGGAATGCGTTTGAAAAAGATCGGCTGTAATTTCGTTCCCTTCTTCTTGGAACGTTTGAGCTAATGATCTGAGGGCTTTTAGCTCCTTCCTTTCATGTTTGAGTCTTTTTTTTAAAACCTTCAGATATGTAAAATACATTTTCTTTAGGTTTTCTTGGTGTGATTTACTGGTTCCAATCTATCATTATTTATAGATGAAAATTTCGGAACCAGTTATCTTGTTTTTATTCATTGGATTCCCTTTTTATTTAGGTATTCAATGATCCTTGTCATTTTCCACCCATTATTGGTGGTCCTTGTCCTTCCACTCACATGGTGGGTTTGCTTTTTGCTAGTGGGCTTGATCACCTGTACACCTTTAATTTTGTCGAGGAATCTTTGGTTTTCGTTGTCCTCGAGGAAAACGTGAAGGTGGTCCATCCCCACTTGTGCTTGTGTCGGTAAGTGTTTTCGATCAGATCTCGGTTTGAATTCTTTACCGAATTCAGGTTCCTTCTGGTTTTGGCATTCAAGGCAGATGTTTTCTGACCATCTTCCTATATGTGCCATGTTACAGAATTTTCGGCGAGTTTCTTTACTGGCCGGCAGCTTGCTGTTCCACAAAAGATTTCTCTTTTTCTCGAATAAATCTTCTGCAAAACTAGTTGTTTTTCCTGTCATGGTATTTAACAGGAATGAACCGTTCACTGAATTATTATAAAATTTGAATGAAAACTTGACTTTGTCCATCTTAGTGAGACAGACCCATAGACCCCAAGCTCTTCTGGTAGAAATGTCATCTTCAGTAATTGAAGCAACCAGGGGTGTTTCTTCTGTCGGAGGGTCCTTGATAAATTTTTGAATATTTGTATCCGGCCTCCTTAACTTAATGAAATGAAAGGCTTTATGAGAGCCTTTTCCTGCTGGTTCTGGTGCTGCACTAAAGAAGTATAGCTCCAAAACATCTCCTCTAGACAAATAATCATTATTCGCCTAAGTCTCGTGAACAGCTTCCTGGATCCACTTTGGTAGACCTGAGATTTCCGGAAAGCTGGGTGATGTAGTATAAACTGAAGCAAGAGCTCCGAATTCATACCATGCTTTAACCTCATTTGGATATGAATTTGGTTTCATCCATACCCTGGGATATTTTCCTGAAACATCAACTCTGTTGGTAGCTGGGTTAATGCCAATTCTTGTCTTTAATTTCTCCCAATTCTGTTGATAAACCTGAAATGGAGAAATTGTTGCTTCGTTAGTACCAACCTTAGATTTGCCTTTGTCAATACGAGGCCTAAGGTTGATCTCTCCCTCTTCAATCCCCGAGGTGAAGGGTTGACTTGAAGACTCAAGATAAGGATCAGGAGTCTCAATTTTTGTTTCAGCCGACTCATCTGGTGATGATCCCGACTTAACACTTGTGCAAGGGGTATTTGAATCCCCCGCTACAGGTATAGAGTCCTGTACTCGAAAACTCTCCATTTGGGAAACCAATGGCTTCTCAATGCCTTGGAGGATAGGCCTTTGCATTACAGACCATAACTGAGTATATGCCTGTAAACAACCTGTAATTCGATCAGAGACAATTCTCTTATCAGCTTGTTGTAGCCTTCCCGCAACTTCTGTGTTAACGGCCAACTTGTTGAACTCGGTTTGAAGCATTTCAAGGTGTTCCCTCAAATGACTCTGCATCTTGATAATAGCATCAATGTCAATGATGTCCATCTCTTGTTAAAAATCTGCAAGAATATTTTCATGAGACTTTATTATCACAATATCAAAAATATAATTCTGACATAGTGCTTGCCATCTTAATAATCTAGCATTCTCCGGTTTAGACTCAATTCTATTCCTTAAGAAATCTTTCGCATGTGTATTATCAACTTTCAAAGTAAATTTCTTAGCAAGTAAGAATAATGGCCATTTTTCAAAAGCCCTTTTTACTGCATAAAATTCCTTCTCGTTGATATGCCATCTAATGGCTTCTGCATCTAAGAATAACCCACTGCAATATCTGCATGGTTATTCTCCATCTGGTGTGAGCTTTGTAAGAACTGCTGCCCACCAATGATCACTGGCATATGTGTATAATACCAGATCATCTTCATCTTGAGGAATCGCCATTTTTGGAAGATCTTTACAAATCTTCTTCAACTGGACAAGTTCTTCTGTGTGTTCTTTTGTCCATATAAATCTTGTATCTTTTTTCAATAATGGACTGAACACCTTCCTGTGTTTTGCTAGGTTTTTGATAAACATCCCAGCAAAATTAATAACTCCTAAAAAACTTTAAAGTTGTTTCTTGTCTTTGAAAATTTCTGGAAAATTCTGCACATTTTCAACTATTTGATTTTGCAGAATTATTCATGACTCATCGATTTCAATTCCGAGGAATTCAATCTTTCTTGTAGCAATGACTGCTTTTTTTTCAGATAAAACCAGTCCTTCTTTCTTGCAAACATTAGAGAAAATCTCCAAATGCTTAACATGTTCATTCATATCTTTAGATGCTATTAAAACATCATCAATGTAAACAAACATAAACTTAAAATAATATTTAAAAATATTATCCATTTTCCTTTGAAATATCTGGGGTGAATTAGCCAATCCCATTGGTAACACTTCCCAAATATAATGTCCTTGAGGTGTAGGAGAAAGCTGTGAATTTCTTGCTTCCTTCCTCCATCCGAATATGATAAAATCCGAACTTACAATCAAATATAGAGAATATCTTTGCATTACGTATGCAACTAATTAGATGTTCTCTGCTTGGTATAAAATACCCATCAAACTCCAGAATTTTATTAATTTCTTAATAATTAATAACTAATCTGGGTTTACCTCTTTTTATCTCACCATGATTTCTTACCAGGAAACTTGGACTACTATATGGTGACATACCTTGCTTTGATTAAACCAAGGTCCAAATGTTCCTTTATTATAATCTGCATATCCTTTTAATCAATTATATTCATTGGGATAGGCTTGCAACGGACAAATTCATACTCTTTGTCTTCCTTAATCTTAAGGCAAGCTTTGAGTTGATTTCTGTCCCACCATGCCAAGGGATCTTCATTGTAATTTTCTCTGATCCTTTTCTTGACATCTTCCAATGATACCTTAGATTCGAACTCTACTTCATTTGTTTGTAGAGTTATCTTAAGGCATTCTATATCTTCTGGTTGGAGTACTTGATCTGCTCTTAACTGGAGCATTGTTTCTCCAAACCGTCTAGAATCCTTCATTTTTGGGTTCAGAAGTTGTCCTGAATCACCACGCTTGCTGCGAAACTGGATCGGCAATTTTCTGTAAAATGCCTCTCGTAGTCTATGGATTATGATTTTGTGATCACAGGGTGTTGTGAACACTAATCTTCTAGTCTCATTTTCTTGAGTATAGGACTTGAACATCTGTAGGAAATTATTTCTTAACAATATGTCAGCTCCTGTATCATGAAAATAGATTGGTGGTGTTTTTACCTTGTACCAAGGTGTTTGTCCAACACCGCCAATCATGATTTCTGTCATCTTAATCCCTTTACATAAGATTAAGATTCTTCTGGAAAAATCTCTTCCAGCAATCTTTGGTAACTCTTCTTCCAAATTATTTGGAAAAACACCTCTTTTTGCTGTACAGATTCCAGCACCTGAATCAATATAAGCAGCAAAGTATTCTGCCTTATATTGTTCATACAACATTCGTACTGGAATGTATATGGAAAATGGACTTGTGGTCATTGGATTTTCCACATCTTATCATCTGCCATAAACTCCATTCCATACTCTAGACGTCTCCAAGGTTTATGTTCCTCGAGAAACTCTAGTCCAATAATCAGTCGATCTGATTCTTTCCCTGGAATTCCTTGAATATGAACTTCCAATTCTCCGATATTAATCAGTCTTTGGTAAGTTCCTATCATAGGTTGTTCCAAATAGTATATTGAATTACAAGGAAATTGATTCCTTTGCTTAGTAATTTCAAATACTATTTCGACTTCCTTCCACCCTTCTGGGCATCGAAGTTTTCCTATTGTAACAAAACTTTTTAGCTCCTGTTGGGTTTCTATGACAGGCGTTTTTTCCCATATGTAACTTGTAATTCTATCTCCTTGAAAAGATAGTCTTCTAGATTCCAATCTAAGACTTTGATTCCTTTGTAGAATCGGTTTGTCTTGGATCTGGATATCTGTTTCCTGTATTAGAGGAAATTCGACTCTTTCTGGATAAATTGCCTGAGAAACTTTTCCGAATATCTCAGGGATTTCAATAAACTCATTTCTAATAAACAATTCAGAATGATGTGTATTAGATAGAGCATATGAAATTTGATAGGTAATAGAATATGGCTTATTACCTTCTTTCATCAGCCTTTTTTCCTTGAAATTCTGATGCAATGTCAAGGCTCGGCTAAAATCTCGATCTGCCATGTTATAGGCTATCCTTGGATAGATTACTCCTACAATCTTTCCTGCACAGAGATTTCCTGAGATTGTTCCCAGTACTGAATCTTGTAGATTCCCCATTCTTTTATCGCATATAGCAATATCAATAGGTGAATCTATCCCTTCTTTGAAAGTAGCATTTATCATAATTTGGATTGCTCCAATATGAATCCAGGACATAGTCCTTGCTACTTCTATCTTGAGTTTTTGTAATTCCTCCTTAATTTCTTCGGAAGGAATTAACTGCATCTCCATTCTATTTCCTGTAAGTTCCATCGGGATTGTCATTTCCCTTCTAGAAACTTTATAGATTAGATGATGCTTTCTGTCCTTAGGCCAAGACTTTCTAAGAACTTTTCTACCTGCCCTGCAGAGAATCCTTGATATCTCTGTATGCTAGGATTTTCTCTCATGATCCTTTGGACCATATTATGAGAGATTGTTGTCTGACTGAAAAACCCAGACAAATCTTCATGTGTTTCGTGACGAAGCACCTCGTCCTCAGTCAACTTCCGATTCTGTTCCATCAGATTCTTCCTGACTTAAGACTTTTTCTTCTTCATATATACTTTCATCTGAGGCAATGTCCTCGAATCTGTATACCTGAATTAGATCTTGGTAATAAACTGCTTCTTCAATATCCGGGGTAGGATCGAAGCGTTTAATACCTCCTTTTTCATTTTCTGGACAGTTGGTCGAAATATGACCTCTTGCTCCACATGTCCAGCAATTACAATCCTTAAAACTTTCATTTGCTCGAGTATGAGCTCTTCTGAAAGTTTTTTTTGTAGGTGTTCTTCCTGTGCTTCGAGATGTACTCGATGCTTGAGATGATATCCTACTCCTTGATGGTCCGCTTCTTTGTCCAGATTTATAAGATCTGGCTTTCTGCCTAGACCATACAGTTCTTGGCTTCCAAGAACTTCTTCCACTTCTAGTATAAGGATGAGTCCTAAAACTTTTCCTCTTATGCTTCTGTGGTTTACTTCCAATAATTGTTGGATGATCATTTTCCTTACAACACAAAGGAGTTCTTTTGTTTATACCCCTTAAGCGTTTGTAATTCTTTTGTAATGCTGCCATGTGACACCATTCTGCCAATTTTCCTTTAAGGAAAGAGGCTCTTCTTGCCAACAGTATCTGGATTTCCAGGTACGTATTCCTTATGAGCATTTCTCTCCAGGGACTTGGCATCTTTGCGAAGAAAAGCTGCATAGCTATATCTTCCTCGACTCCTGAATTCCATCGATATTTAGTGAATAACATAATGTATTCATCTACCAAACATATATCGTGTAACTTCAAGACTATACAGAGCTTGAGTATATTTCTTCCTCTTCTCTGTATCTTGACTGTTAAAATAATCTACCCCTATAAATTGTGCTTTAAATAGGGTAGCCATTTTTCCGGCTATCTCGCTTAGAGATTCTCCGGCTAGGACTGACTCTTTCATTTCTAATGAAGTCATGTCCAAGCAATTTTGACTGATCCCATTAGACTCATTTCTAAAAGTTTAATGAATCCTTCTTTGTTGAGATCAACTGTTCCTGCTGCGATACTCATAGCAGATGTTCAGTCATCTATGAGATCTTCCCTGTTTTTAAAATCTAATACATCAAGGTTAAGCATAACCCCATAAGGATGTATCGGATCTAAAACAGTCTTCCCGTAGGGTGTTTGGTGCAAGGAAATTTGACTTCTCCTTGTCCTTGTAGCCGCTGGGTGTGATCCTCCACCAGTATGAAAATCAGATTGTGATTCTCTCATGTTAACATTCTGAGATCCCACACTTTCCCTGGGTGGTTCCTGAGTAGATGACCAGGTTATAGCAGGTATTTCACCTCCTGCTGTGTTCATCTTTAGATCTACAACTTTGAGATTTGCAAAAGATTCCGCAAGCTCTTGTAGATCCTCCAGACCAATCCTTTCTAAAGTTGTCATCAGATAAATTTCTTTTCTGAGACAGATTTAATTAGATTGATTATCTTTTCTTCTTCAGTCAATGGTTTTGACACCACTCTGGCCTTCCCTTGTTGATGTAACAAAGGTTCGGTGCCAAATGATAGTGGTAACCATCCTCCTGAAGTTCTTTTACTAAAACCTGGTTGTTGTTCTAGTTTCTGAATTCTTGTTTGAATATCCTTTAATATTCCAAGAATTTCTTCCTGGGTTTTAAGAATTTCTTCAACTCGTTGGGGTACAAAATATAGCATGTTGCCATAATTTTGTACTGTTTTCTGGATTTCTCTATGATCTAAAGAGAGTTTAGAGGAGTCTGGTACTATCTCCAGAAACTTATTTGCTTGAATCATAAGTTTACCTGAGATTTTACCTGAGGGTGCAGTTGCTTCCCTTTCTGTTTCTGATATCTAACAATAGTTAGATGAACTTGTTGATATTCCAAAATTTTGGAATAAATCTTGTAAATTATTTTTCTCGAACCTAAGTTCGGATTCATAATTTTTTCAAAATTCTCCTTCTCTTACAATTAGTTACTATTAAAAATTAAATTTGTGTTTGAAATAAATCAACCTTTCGCTCTGATACCATTTTGAAAGCGCGGAGGATCAATTAAACTTAAAATAGGAATAAATGTATTTTTGTCCATTTTAAGGTATTAGGGAGTTTAAAGAAATGTTTTGATGTGTAGGGAGTTTGGGTAAAGTTGAGTTTGGGTTTGGGGATTTATAAGCAATTTACCCTTGAGAAATTTGACACATTTTCTTTAATATTATCTACTTAATTTCGGATAGTTCGTTTTACTTAATTTGAAATGATAAAACAGGTATTAATGTGTAATTATCATCCCATTACTACACAGTACTTTGACTAAATTTTTGTATTTGATTATCTTATTTGATTATTTTTTATACGCAATTACATAATTAAACGAAATATTACAATAATTCTAAAAAATATAACCTATTATAACATTGTAACGTCCAAAAATCAGTCCACGTAAACTGCATGCTTGCAAATTATTTAAATTGCTTATTTATTTTATTTAATTTATTTTAAATGATTCAATGATATATTTTATATTATTAAAGTTTTAAATTGCATGATTTCAAGGAATTAAAGATTTTGTCCGGATATTCGGTATTAAGTCGAGGAAAAGAGATCGTGGACTGACCATGATGAAAATAATTTTTGATAAATATTTTTAAGGCTCGATAAAATGATTAAATATGATGAAAATTTTTTAAAAATGCTGGAGTCCAAATTATTTGAATAGTGGAACCTTATTTTATCCAGGAAGCCTGTTTTAGTTAAATAAAGGATTTTTATGGACCTGAAAGTTATTATTTTTTAAAACAATTTTTGTAAAATTTTATTTTATATTTAATTGGGCCTTAATGAGCGTAATGTACCTATGAATAATGGGCCTAATTACTTTCAAAACAAGAGTCCTAAAAACTCTAAACTCTAGACTCCTAAATCACCTAAAACACTAAATTAAAAAATCAAAATTCTAGGCTTCTAAGAGTTGTATTGACCGAAAATCACACACAACACACACACTAGATTTTTGAAAACTTCAATCAAAATTCCAAGGTTGTTCGTCGCCCGTTCGCTCCTCTTCGCAACTCACCCCAACGATCGAATATTCGAGCGTTATCAACGCAAAGACACGCTTCTAAACTTTTTTTTTGCACCATTCAAATCATAAATTGTGTGTTTGATATTTGAAAGCATGAAAACTACGTTGATCGAATTATTTAACGTTTTGGCGATTATTTTCAAAGTTTTGACGTTTATACGTATATATGAGACGTGTTATGATTTCTGAAGGACACGTTGCCAACTTGAGATGTTAATGAGTCATAAAAAGAGCCGTTCCACGTAGGAACGTAGGTTGGAAACGTGCAAGCTAAGGGAAAATCAAACATAGGGTTTACTAGGGTTTTCTTGAGTCATAGTGGATCGGCTAGGGCACGCGGGGCTGGTAGACGTGGTTAGGGCTGATCTAGTAGGGTCATTAGGATCCTAGGAAGAAGGCTGGTGGTCTGGTGTAGGCCTGGACGCGGCTGGTTGGTACAAGGGGGCCAAGGCGCATGCATGCTGAAGGGAATGATGGACCGCGCGACTCAGGGCTGGATCATGGCTGGTCGGGGCGAGTCCAGGGTGGTCCAAGAGGGTAGGCTGGTGGTCAGGTCGAGGTCTGCTCTAGGAGTGCTCCAGGGCGGCTCGGGTTTTGAGGGGCCTGGCTCGGTTTGACAAGAAAATGGAGGTTTGGGTTCGCTTTAGGCTAGGGAAAGGGAATAGGCTCGAACCGTGGTTCACGGGAGATGGTTTTTGATTCACGAGGGTAGTTTAGAGATGAAAAGCTTATTTTTAAAGTTTGGAAAAAAATATTAAGTTGTGAATTTATTCAGGTTTAAAACGCTTCACGATTTAGTTATTAATCAATAAATGAAAAGGCTCGGGTTTACGTTTAAGAAGAATATTTAAAGTAAAAAATAAGATTATATGATGCTATGGGATAGGCTCGAGTAAATAAAAAGTAATAAAAAAGTCAAAATTGAGAAGTTCGAGATCAGTCATTTTACGTCTCGAGTAGTTCGAAAGTTCTGGCAGTTTCCCAAAGAATCATAATACATGTTAAAAAATATTTTAAAATGTTTATGATGAAAATATGATATTTTTATGATATATGCCAAGACTGTACGATTTTTATCGATAAATACTATTTTACGGTTTTTGAAGGACACGGTATTTTTTAAATAAAAGGAAAGAAAAAATATTTTTAAGAATGTAAATTGACTGTGACACAAAAGATATTATTGCGGATATCGTGAGGGAAAAGCTCCAGAGAGAGCACGTTTCTGGGATAAGGCCCCAAAGGGAGCCCGACGATAGTATTTCCATATTTGGTACGGTCCAGTGACAAAAGTTGCTAACGTCCCGCCCCCAGGTACTTGGTATAGCTAGACTGTTCAATCGACCATGATGATATGATATATGATAGTAAATAATATACGATGATGAAAAGCTTTATGATTTAATAATTTATGAGTTACGTAATATTACGAGTTTCTACGCCAGGTTATTTTATTAAAAGATTTATTTTAAAGCTGCATATACATATATATGTATTATTTGTTACATATGGTTAGAACGTACTGAGTCATTAAACTCTCTAGGTTTGGATGGTTGGAGGCGATGATGATTTCGAGGTAGGAGCTGACTCTTAAGTGGATCGGGTCCAACAGTACACTACATGAGACTTTTATTTTCCGCATTGGATTAAGATTTAAGATTTTAAAGTAAAGGTTTTGAAAATTATTTATTTAAATATTTTATGTCTTATTTTGAAGTTTAGTCGTTGGATTATTTTAAATTGATATACGATTTTATAAATGATGATTTATGGATTTTATGCATTTAAAGTTTTAAAATAATTAGTTTTTATGTTGGATGAGTTTGAAGTTAGCAGAAAATATTTATAAAAATAATAATTTTCCTAGTATTTATTTAGATTTTAAAATTAAAAGTAAAGGGTGTTTCAAATATACTTTATATAATCAAGATTTAAAATACGAACTGTAAAATATATATTTTTTATAATCAATGTTTTAAATAATATGTAAAATTATAAGATTTTCGAAATTATTCTCTGTTAGCCCTCTTCTTCTAATGCACTTATCATTGTGGTTTATTATTTTAACTTTCTTTTTTGGAACGCATCAATTATATTATTCGGGTACACTACTTGAACTTTTACATACTTTTAATTTTTTGTTAATTGTTATCTCAGATTTGATTCCTCATTGGCGGGTTGTTCGAATCGATGAGTAAAAAATATCTTGGAATAGAAAATGTATTTAGATTGAGGGATAACTAACATATTATCGATAGTTTGCCTTCAATGGTGATTGATCTGAAGATTTTGATAGAGATGTGGACCAGGAAGCCGACATATTATTCTCATTTGCATATATTTGGAAAGTCATGTGTACGTTCTGTACAATAAGCAAGAAAGATCAAAGTTGAATTCAAAATCCAGAAAATGTATCTTCTTGGGATATGCTGATGGAACTAAGGAGTTTCGTTTGTGGGATCCTACTGTTCACAAGATTGTCAACAGCAGGGATGTTATCTTCGAGGAAGATAAAATAAAAGGAGACAAAGGAACACTGAATTCAAAACCTACTATATTTCAGGTAGAAAATAAGACGGACGGATGTCAAATTTCTTGTGAAGCAGTACCAAAGCACGAAGAACAAGAACATGTTGAGTATGAGGCAGTCAACTCGAGACAGAAGACCACTATGTTGGCTTTCAGATTATGTTATTGAAAGCAATATTACATATTGTCTATTATCAGAGGATTGTGAGCCATCGAGTTTCCACGAGGCTACTCAAAGCTCAGATGCATCCTTGTGGATGATAGCAATGCAAAAAGAGTTGGAGGCATTAGACAAGAATAAAACTTGGGATTTTGTTATACTACCACGAGGGAGGAAAGCCATTGGAAACAGATGAGTTTATAAGATCAAGCGTGATGGCGATAACCAAGTGGAGCGATATCGTGCTAGATTGGTGATAAAAGGGTATGCTCAGAAAGAAGACATTGACTTCAATAAAATATTTTCTCATGTAGTTCGGCTTACAACAGTCAGAGTAGTGTTGGCATTGTGTGCATTGTTTGATCTACATCTAGAACAACTAGATGTGAAAATTACATTTCTTCATGGAGATCTTGAAAAAGAAATCTTTATGCTCCAGCCAGAAGGTTTTGTGAAAAAAGGCAAAGAGAAACTTGGTTTGCAGGCTGAACAAATCTCTGTGTGGTCTCAAAGGTTTGCAAGCTGAACAAATCCAAAGATTGAATGCACAGTTGACTAGATAATTTGATATGAAGGACTTGGGACCAGCAAACAAGATTATAGAAATGCAAGTTCACCGAGATAGAAGTAACAGAAAGATTTGACTTTCCCATAAAAATTATTTGAAGAAAGTCTTGCAACGCTTCAACATGCAAGATAGTAAACCAATATTGACCCCTCTTTCTGTTAACTTCAAGTTATCCTCCGAGATGTGTCCTAGCAGTGAGGCAGAGAGGATGGAGATGTCTCGAGTACTATATGCATCAACAGTGAAAAGTTTGATGTTCGTCTTGATCTGTACAAGACCAGGCATTGCTCAAGCAGTGGGAGCAGTTATTTGGTATATGGAGAATCCTGGACGAGAGCATTGGAGCACGGTTAAGAGGATCCTTAGATACATTAAGAGTACCTCAAATACTGCATTACGTTATGGAGGATCAGATTTTACACTCAGGGGCTATATCGATTCAGATTATGCATGTGATCATGATAAGAGGAAATCTACTATTGGTTATATATTTACACTTGCGAGAGGAGCAATAAGCTCGGTTTCAAAACTGCAAACAGTTGTGGCATTATACTCAAGCTTGCAAGGAGACAATATGAATTAAAAGGTTATTGGAGGAGATCGGGCACAAACAAGAGAATGTTCCTTTGTCTTGTGTGACAGTCAGAGTGCCTTGCACATCGCAAAGAATCCAGCCTTTCATTCCAGGACGAAACAAATTGGAGTCCAATTTCACTTTGTACGAGAAGTAGTAGAAGAAGGAAGCGTGAATATACAGAAGATACATACAAAAGATAACATAGCTGACTTTCTGACCAAGCCAGTGAAACTGATAAGTTTGAGTAGTGTAGATCGTCAAGTGATCTAGCTGAAACATAAGCAGCATGGAATGACAAGATTGAAAAGACGTGTGGAGATGTATTTGAATTCTCAATCAAATCTCAACGTAAATCTCAGTGTCCAGTTTATTCTTTATTTTCATATTTATTATCTCGAATTACTGCATGTGAGACCAACACGTTTATTGTCGCATGTTATGAAATTATGCGAATTTGAGGTAAAAATTCGGCAACTCTAAAATTATGTTGAATATTTAGTTGTTATTATTTGAGTTGCAATAATATTGAATTATGATGTATATGAATTTTAGAGATTGAATTTTTACCCTAATAATCTAGTATTGCGGATTTTTGGAGTAACAATCAATTGGGTGAAATATTTGATAATTATTGATATGCAATTTTTATTGGGCTTATTATTGCAATTTTTTTAGTTAGAATAACCGAAAATGGAATAATTATGAAATTTGAAAAATAATTCTTTGTTGGAAATTTTTGAGACTATTGAATTTTTCTAATTAGATAACACGGTGAATGAAGAAAATAAAAACTATCAATTTATTTTTTAACCAAAAAAGCTGACATCAACAAATAACGAACAAACATCAATCACATTCTATGGATGCACAAAATATCGGTTTCAACCAAAATAACAGACTGAACTGAATTAATTCGTTTCGACTTTAGTTTTTAATATAAAACTTCGGTTAACCGAAAAAATTGAAATTTTATAAAAAATTAATATTATTAAATTTTTTAATAGAGTTTATAAGGATATAAATATTACTAATTTCTAATAAAATTTACTGGACAATAATATTAGATTTAAATCTTTTTAATAAATAAATTTAAATTTATTTAATCTAATTTTTATATTACAATTTTTTTATTTGAAACTTGATTTTTTTAAAATAGTCTAAAATTTCGGTTACTTGTGGTAAAGGATCGGTTCGGTTTTCAAAAAATAATTCAGCTAATTCTATTTTAGAAAATTCTGTTTGATTTTAACTGAACATATCACTGTCTAACACGATACTCAAACACTTATGAATCTTGGCTCCGTTCCCAACCTCACCGCTAGGATCGGATTTAGATTCTACATCTTTTCTGAGGGCTCGCTCGGGATCGCTTCTTTAGTCGAGTTATACGCCTCATGGATGACTTGTTTCGTGGAGCTATCTGCCATTGGTTCTGTTAAACTCTATTTGCGCGTTCTTGAGAAAATAAGAGATCAAGCGGGGTTTATATTTTAAAAGAAAACGTCTTCAAATATGAAGAATTTGTCAAGTCTCCATTTTCAATTTAAATAAATTGTACAAATATTGACACAGTCACGTCAATTTATATCACTAGATATATTAATTATCAAAGTAATAATATAATCTCTTGATAACATTATAATATATTCAAAAGCATGATGATACTATATTGGGTAGAAGCATAACATCTTATTTTTATAATTTTCTGTTCCTATTTGTTTATCTTTAAATGGTTTTGTGAAACTAGTCGTTCAAGAATTTGTCTTGTAAGGAATAATGCTTGACAGATGTACGTTTATATGATAACAGTAAAATAATATTATGAATTTGTTTTTTATCAGAATTAAGTGTTGTGTCAAATGTTACAACATTTAATACAACATGCAGCGTAATATTATATTTTGTAGCACAAATTCACTTTAAATAAATAGATGGACGAAACTAAATTTGCACAAGTATAAATACTTGTGCGGTGCCTCAGGGCAAAAATTAATCACTAGAAAACCAAAACGTTTACAAAAGCCTATCACTAGTGATTTTCTCAAAAATCAATTTTCCTCAACACGTTGAGAAAATAACAGCTTTCTAAAATAACCAAGAATATTAAAACGTCAACAAGAAAGCAAAAAACTTTATGCCAAAAGAGAAGCCACGAAAACAATCTTCAGCCAACTTCGTTACGAATGTTGTCTGTAGATGTTTCCAACATTCAAGGCAACACGTGTATCAACACTCTTTAACCATCACGTCTCTTGAAGAATTATTTCTCTGAACTTCTACGAGGTGCACAAGTGCGTATCTGAATGTATGATTCGTGAGAGAGAGCACACGCATGTCCTTAATCTCTTATTTAAGGATATAGACTTTATCTCCACAAGGAAACCTATTTCACAAAGAAGTAAGAATTTAATTAGAAAACAAACTCCATTTAAACATTAATATCATATCTTATTAAATCATAATCATAAATATCATATCTAGAATATATTTGCATAATTATCTCATTATCTAGGAAAGGCAAAATCATATTAAATATCATACATAATCAACTCAACAAGGAAAGATAAGATTAGAGAAATTATTTTAAATCTAATATGTTATATCAATAAAATTCAGTAAAATATATTTCTCTTCAATCTCTCTCTTTTTTGCTTTTTTGGACAAAATGAGATCAAACCCATTTATCCTTTGTGTTAGGTCTGGTCATCTCCCCCCGAGTTTGAGAATTTTTCTCCCCTGAATAAAACAAAGTTAGCATGGGTGTTGTGAGTTTTGTTGGCAACACTTGAGACAACACCTGCATCATTTCATTAACAGTTCATTTAATCACATACATCAGGCGCAAAGAAAAGACATAAATCCTACTCAAACTACTGACTGATAGATCAAAATAAATCACCAAACAGCAAAAAAAATCAACCATCATCCAAACCACTTAATTCTCATTTTCCCCTTCATCAGAATCCTCTTGCTCTTCAATTTCGGAAGCCTCATCTTCGTCAGTTACCTTGGTCCCAGATGGACCAGCTTCGGTTTGATCAGTTTCACCATCTCCCCCCTTTTGTCCTGAAAAAAGACACTAACCTCCAAAAGTAGCCTGTGGTTGGCCACAAGATCCTCATAATATGCAATGTCTGCCTTAGCCTGAAGGATCTTGGTAAGGGCATGATCAATTTGGGCTTGAACTTCAGCTACAGTGAACTTCACAAATCCATTTGCCAATGGGGTAGTAGAGGAGCCTTGGGGAATTCCAGAAACAGGAGGTGCTGTAGGAGGCTCAGACTAGGGAAGATCAACTTTCCTGTTGCCGTTGGAAAAAACGGGAACAATCTTCAGCAGCTCGCTAGTATCAGTTGATTGCTTAGTGATATCCCGAATAAATCCTTGGGATTCAAGGATGCTATAATTGAGAGATGGATAAGGCAACTTGGAGGATTTCATCCCTCCATCAGTATACTGCAGTACTGTCTTGAAGACTAGGCGCCCAAAATTCAGAGTGCAATTTCCAATTGCAAATAACGTTAAAGCTTGGGACTTTGTAACTACCGTGGTATTTGTGGACGGGGTCCAGTTCCGGATAGCTACTTTGTGAAGTACTGAATATAGAGATGTAAGGTGAGCAGCCGAGACTTTCTCTGGATGTGCAGGAAATTGTTGAATCAGTCCACCAGTCAGAACGGAGATTACTTCATTGAGGTCTGGTTGAGGGCCTTCATCAAGTTCTGGTGTGTTGTAGTGGGTATTGATGATCTGTGGATTGAATTTGTACACTCTGTTCCGCACAAAGACTCTACCAAATTTGGCTGATCTCTCATCTCCTACCGTGGGTGTAATGTTGGCGTAGAACTCCAGGACGGGCTTGCGGCAGAATGGTAGAACTGTTGACACTGTAGAGAACATACCGTGAGATTTGAGGAACTCTATCAGATTGTTTCTGGAGAAGGCTTCCAGGTCAATATTTCGTTCTTCAATAGAGGCCCGGTTGGTGTAAAGAGACCATTGGGAGAACGCCCTCTCTGTATATAACATGATGTTGAACCTGCTTTCCAGATCATAATCACTACGATCCGTGTTGTCTGAAGTGTTCTCAACATCTGATACTACATCCATAGGGGCAGATGCATCAACATGGCTCGTATCAACAGAGGAACTGGATTCTTCGGACATGGTATCTTTTTCTGCAAGCTTGTCAGATGTACTGCTGGATTATTCGGAGCAATGGAACCAGATGGAACTGCAGCTTGTTGATTCTTTAAGTTGGCCATAAATTGGGCCTACGTGATTTCCTCTTCACGGGATGGTGAGGGCATTGATGGAGGAACAGGCGGTGCGTCCTTATCAGATTTAGTGGAGTCACTGGATGAAACACTATTGTCTGTAGGTGGAGAGACTGTCTTCTTGCGGGCCACAAACTCATAATCACCATCAGCAGAGTCATCGCCAGAGATGTTATCAGGGTCAGCAAGTGAAGGGCGGCTCGGCCCCTCACCCTTTCGACGGAAACGCTTTGACGTGGTCAAATCAGGGTTGTACCCTGCTTGTCTTTTTGAGCGACGAACTGGATGACACGGAGGACTGAACACTTGAATTATTGGTGGATTATCAACATCAAGAGCATTCCCTGGTTCGCCCGGTGCGATTACTTCTAGTGGTGTGGGTTGTTCCGCAACAGGAACTATTTCCATGGAGGGCTCTACAGGAGATGTTGTTGCAGATGTTGAAGAGGGAGGGGCAAAATTTCCGCGGTGTCCCATCTCGCTTCGAATATCGTGGGAATCAAAACTCTTTCCTGCCATTGGTTAACTTATCAGTAAGAAAGAGAATCACGTAGATTGCAGAGAAAGAACAATTTTGTTGAGGGACAGATTCGAATGGAAATTTCAGAGAGCAGATTATGCACAGAATTTTTCGAGGGTTTGCAAGGAGAAGGAAATGCCGAGTATGGGGATTATGAATAAAATAAGTGTGGATTAAAAGATAATCATGCACAATCAGTACAATGGTAACAAAAAAAGTCTGTAACTGCCGTATTCTAACGGTAAAAAATAAAATAAAACGGTAAACTCTAGCCGTTAACCCTTTCAGGCAATTATTGAGATGATTTTTCGCACAATACTATTTCAAAAATTCCAGAAATAAACCCACATCGAATTTAACTCCACTAGACATCAACGATCATATGAATTCGATTTTTCGCAAAGTCTGAATTTTCATCGAGTTATACTTTGTTGAACTACTCATGTCCATGTGTCACAACAATAATTACAATGATATGCATGGTCTATTTATGCTTACTAACAGAGTATAACAGAAAATAGAAACATGAAAACAAATATAAGATATGTTCACAGATGAGGTGTTTTCGCAAATGTCGTTAACATCTTCTGACAACACGCACAATTCCAAAAAAATATTTGATTTTACTTCACACTTGGTGACTTAACAACTTTCTGATTATAGAAGTGGTAGCTCCCACATGTAGAAGAACGGTCTTCTTTTGGACTCTTCTAGGCCGCTTTTTCTATTTTCTTCTATTTTGATTTCTGTATTAAATTTAGAAGAGGTAGCTCCCACACTAAAAACACAGTCTTCATTGGACTTTTTTAGGTAGATTTTTCCAATCTTTTCTTCTGATACAGAGCATGTTTACAAATTTTATCAAATCTACCCAAATCACCTTTCACGTGGGACAAACTCATGATGTACATGATTATCTTTCACTACTTAGTGACTCAATTAGAGTATTTTTCATGTCCAAGTGTGTTAAACAAAAAGTAAAATATTTGATTTTACTTCACACTTGGTGACTTAACAACTTTCTGATTATAGAAGTGGTAGCTCCCACATATAGAAGAACGGTCTTCTTTTGGACTCTTCTAGGTCGTTTTTTCTATTTTCTTCTATTTTGATTTCTGTATTAAATTCAGAAGAGGTAGCTCCCACACTAAAAACACATTCTTCATTGGACTCTTTTAGGTAGATTTTTCCAATCTTTTCTTCTGATACAGAGCATGTTTACAAATTTTATCAAATCTACCCAAATCACCTTTCACGTGGGACAAACTCATGATGTACATGATTATCTTTCACTACTTAGTGACTCAATTAGAGTATTTTTCATGTCCAAGTGTGTTAAACAAGATAGAACAAGGAATTGTAAGTGTGACAGAAGATAAAGTAACATCATTTCAACACATCATATCACAGTATGCATGAGAATGCAGAATGTCTAATGCCTAAAAATGCACATGCATGTTAGGTGTTGTCCAAAATGTGGCAATATCTAAGACAACATCTATGATGATTTAGACAGAACACATGCTGAGAGACTTCCTGAGGTTGGAAAATCTCTCAAAATCTAATGCTTTTGTGAATATGTCGGCCAGTTGGTTATTTGTATCCACAAACTCCATCCGAATCAATCCTTTCTCTATTATATCTCGAATAAAATGGTGTCTTATGTTAATGTTTTTTGTTCGAGAGTGTTGTACTGGATTTTTTGAAATGTTAATAGCACTGGAATTATCACAGCACACAACTAAGGGTTCACTTTTAAGTTCATAGTCTTCTATCATTTGGTTCATCCACAAAAGTTGAGTGCAACCACTTCCTGCTGCCACATATACGGATTCAGCAGTGGAAAGTGAAACACAGTTCTGTGTTCTACTATGCCATGATATCAAGTTATTTCCAAGATAAAAGCAGCCTCCAGAAGTGCTTTTACTATCGTCCAAATCCCCAGCCCAATCAGCATCTGAGAACCCTACTAAATTCGAGTTGGTTTCGTGAGTATACAATAATCCTAAGTCAATGGTTCCGGCTATGTATCGTAGGATACGTTTTATGGCTTTTAAGTGAGAGATCTTAGGATTAGATTGATATCTAGCACACAAACAAACACTAAATATTAAGTCAGGGCCGCTAGCAGTCAAGTACAGGAGACTTCCTATGATGCTGTGATATAAGGTGTTGTCAACATTTTCGGTAGCATCATCTTTAGATAATTTTTCATTTGAGCCCATAGGTGTCTTCATGTGCTTGGTGTTCTCATTATCAAATTATTTTATTAAATTTTTGGCATACTTACTTTGACACAAGAAGATGACATCATGCATTTGTTTGATTTGGAGCCCAAGAAAGAAACTTAGCTCACCAACTATGCTCATTTCGAACGTAGATGACATGCACTAAACAAAATTATCAGCATGCTTTTGAGATGAGGAACCAAAGATTATATCATCAATATAGACTTGACAAATAAGGATTTCACCTTTAGATTTCTGAATAAAAAGGGTATTGTCTACCTCACCTCTTTTGAAGCCAATTTCAAGAAGATATTCTGTTAGTCTGTCATACCATGCACGTGGTGCTTGCTTCAAACCATAGAGAGCCTTTTTCAACTTGTACACATGATTCAAATTATATGGATCTTCATATCCTTTAGTCTGTCTGACATATACTTCCTCACACAAGATAGCATTCAAAAATGCAATTTTAACATCCATTTGAAACAATTTGATTTTCATGTAGCATGCAATGGTTAGCAATAGTCGGACTGACTCAATGCGGGCAACAGGAGCAAATGTCTCATCAAAATCAACCCCCTCAACCTGAGTGTACCTCTAGCAACCAACTTTACTTTGTTTCGAACGATGTTCCCCGACTCATCAGTTTTATTTTTAAAAATCCACTTTGTTCCAATTATATTGCTGTGGTCAGGAGGTGGAACTAGATTCCAAACATCATTTCGAATGAATTCCTCAAGCTCATCATGGATTGCATTGATCCAAAACTCATCTTTTAAAGCTTCATTAACATTTTTAGGTTCAAATTGAGATACAAAACATGAAAATCTGACATGTGAATACATGGTACTCATGCACACTAGTGCAGCCATCTTTCGGTAATCGACTTTCTCTTTCTTTCGGGTTTGGACTTCACCTTGCACACTTCCAATTATTTGAGATGATGGATGATTTTTCTGGATCTTAGTCGGTATATTCTGTCCATCATCTACTGCATCATCGTCACTGTTCGTTTCGTCCTCAAGGTCAGTGACTTCAGTGTCACGTGTTGTGCTAGGTGTTGCAACATCTGGGACAACACCTGCATTATCCAGTACGATTGGATTTTCCAGAAGATCTTCAACATCATCTTCAGCAGTTTTCTTCTTGAGATCTGCACAATCATCAAAAACAATATTAATGGATTCCATAATAGTCATAGTTCTTAAATTAAACATGCGATAAGCTCGACTATTAGTGGCATATCCCAAAAACAAGCACTTATCACTCTTTGAATCGAATTTTGCAAGTTGATCCCTGTCATTCAAAGTTCAACAAACACATCCAAAAATATGAAAATATTTGAGATTATGCTTCTTTCCCATGATTATTTCATAAGATGTCATGGTTGAGCCACTTCTCAAATACACCCTGTTTGAAATATGACAAATCGTATTTAAGGCATTTGCCCAAAAACGCTTTGAAATATTCTTCGAAGTTAGCATCACCTTTGCCATTTCTTGCAGTGTTATGTTCTTGCGTTCGGCAATGGCATTTTGTTGTGGGGTTTTTGGTGCCGAAAACTCATGTGAAATTTCTTTCCTATCACAAAATGATGAGAACAAAGAATTTTCAAATTCCTTACCATAGTCAGTCCTGATCCTTCTCACCTTCAAACTATGGCAGTTTTTGATTCTTCTGACCAATTGTTTAAAAACATCAAAAGTGTTCGATTTCTCCCTGATGAAACTTGTCCATGACAATCGTGAGAAATCATCAACACATACAAAAGAATATTTCTTACCTCCAAAGCCTTCTACTTCCATATGACCCATAAGGTTCATGTGTAGTAACTCCAGACATCGTGTTGTCCCAGATGTTGCCAACACTGGGTGTGACACGCTAGTCTGCTTATCTTTTTGACAATCTCCGCACACATATGGTATATCAGAAGAGAGATTAGGCAACCCACGTACTGCATCGTACTTACATAGGTTTTTCAGGGTCTTGAAGTTCACATGTCCAAGTTTCTGATGCCATAAATAAAGTTCACTGACTTGTGCATGATTGCATGAAAGTTCTTCATCTATTTGGTAGCAGTTATCTGAAGACCTAGTACCTGTCATAATGCACAAGTTAATTTCATCAAAAACTTCACAACTATGTTTATTAAACTTGACATGTAAATTTTCATCACACAATTGGCTTATGCTAATCAAATTCGAATTTAATCCTTCAACATGAAGCACATTGTGGAGCTTTGGTAGTCCTTCAACATTCAATGTCCCATTTCCTACAATCCTTTCTTTTGCTCTCCCTCCATACGTTACTCTACCACCATTTTGATCAACATAATCAATGACATGTTCTCGTAATCCTGTCATGTGGCGTGAGCTTCCACTATCAAAGTATCAGTAACCTGCAGTGTTAGTTTTTAATGAAGTATAAACAACATTACAGTGAATTTTTACCTTTGGTACCCAAACCTGTCTTACTGTAGGTCTGCGTTTGGAGGTGTTCCGGGAAGTGTTGTGCAACATTCGAGGCAACATCCGGCTTGACTTTTGGTTCACTGCGGTCATCCCTGAGTTTAAAACAGTAGGGCCTGATATGACCAAGCTTAAATCAGTAATGACATACATACCTGCGTTTTATTTTCTTAGAAACAGAAGCAGTAGGTTGTCTTTTCGGTGGAGAGCTTTTGGTTGAAGGTGTTGGTTGTGACGATGTGAATGTTTCAGTTTTTCCTTTCACAAAAACGGTAGATTTTGAATATTCACCAATTTCAAATACATTGTCTTTGAAGCCTAAGCCTTTCTTGTCTTCTTTTCCCATCAAAAGTATGGATTCAAGCTTGGATGTGCTTGAATTGAACTTGGATAAGGTCTCAGTTGCTTTTTGAAGCTTATCCTTGGTCTTGCCAAGTTCTAAGTCTTTTTTGCTCAAAATTACTTCAAGTTTGGCAACCACAGCTTTTAGATCAGTGTTCTCCTTCATAAGAGTTGAGTTAAACTTGTTTCTTTTGGTCCAATCCTCAAACAGCTCTTCATAAAGTTTATGTACGCTTTCAAGAGTAATTTCTTCATTTTCAGCATCCACATCATCTTCACTGAAATTTCCAGATGACGTAGATTTTAAGCATACTGGTTTTGAGTACGTGTTGCGTCCAAGAGTGGCAACACCTAGGGCAACGCCTAAAGGGTTCACCTGCAGCCAATGATTTTCGGTCAGCAATGCAGTTAAGGAGGTGTGATCAGCTTCTTCATTTGATTTCTCCTCCTCATCAGATTCTTCATCTCTTAAGGAGACATTATACCCTTTGTTCTTTCGCAATCTGTTGGCACATTCATTGGCATAGTGTCCGAATCCCTTGCACTCTCTACACTGCACCGAGTCATACCTTTTCGAATTAACTTGACTCTTGCCCTCGTTCCTTGGTCGAATTTGTTGTTGGACGGAAAACTTTTGTGGCCTTTCAGGGTCAGGAAGACTTGGATATTTCGAGGGTTGTGCATCATTCTTCTTATCTCTGATTCTCTTCAAGTAATCCCCGAATTTCCTTGTGATAAAGGAGATAGAGTCCTCACAAAGGCCTGATTCATTAACTTCTTAGGATATTTGAAGAAGATCATTATAGGAATCGTTTGAGACTTGGAATGCAATCGTCTTCCCCTTTTCTTTCTTCTGCATGTCCATGTTCATTTCGAAGGTTCGAAGTGAACTAATCAGGTCTTCCAAAGCCATCTGAGATGTGTCCTTAGCCTCGTCTATTGCAGATTTTTACGTTGAATCTTTCGGGCAAAGAACGGAGAACCTTGCTAACTAATCGTTCATTAGAGATGGGGTCTCCAAGACTGAACACCTCATTAGAAATTTCCCGTAGGCGACGATCATACTCCAGTATATTCTCGGATTCTTCCATCCTCATGATTTCGAATTTGGAAGTAAGCATCCTTATCTAGTTCGTCGCACACTCTCAGAACCTTCACAATGTCTTTGGACAGTACTCCATGCACTTTTAGCAGAAGTACAGTTTGTGATCAAACTGAACATATTCATATCAACCGAAGTAAATATAGCATTCAAGGCCTTTGAGTTGTAGTTCGAATTTTGCACTTCATCAGCAGTCCAGTCAGTTTCAGGTTTTGGCAAACTGTCACCATCTTGATCTATCATGATTGGTGAGGTCCATCCATTGATGACACGCTGCCATGCCCGTTCATCTATTGATTTTATGTAGTATCTGATTTTGACCTTCCATAGGCTGTAATTGATTCCATCTAGGACTGGTGGTCGAAGTGCTGCATTAGCAAGTGATGTATCCATTTAATCAATTCTGTCAAACAAAACAAAAACCAGAATCAGCACTTAGTATATCAAGAGTAGGCTCTGATACCACTTGTAAAGAATAATGCTTGATAGATGTACGTTTATATGATAACAATAAAATAAGATTATGAATTTTTATTTTATCAGAATTAAGTGTTGTGTCAAATGTTACAATATTTAAGACAACATGTAGCAGAATATTATATTTTGTAACACAAATTCACTTTAGATAAATAGATGGACGAGATTAAATTTGCACAAGTATTTTGCGCACTCAGCGCAAAAATTAATCACTAGAAAACCAAAACGTTTACAAAAACCTATCACTAGTGATTTTCTCAAAAATCAATTTCCTCAACACGTTGAGAAAATAACAGCTTTCTAAAATAATCAAGAGTATTAAAATGTCAACAAGAAAGCAAAAAACGTGATGCCAAAAGAGAAGCTACGAAAACGATTTTCAGCTAACTTCGTTACGATGTTGTCTGTAGATGTTTCCAACATTCAAAGCAACACGTGTATCAGCACTCTTTAACCAGCACGTCTCTCGAATAATTATTTCTCTGAACTTCTACGAGGTGCACAAGTGCGTATCTGAAAGTATGATTCGTGAGAGAGAGCACACGCATGTCCTTAATATCTTATTTAAGGATATATGCTTTATCTCCACAAGGAAACCTATTTCACAAGGAAATTAAGAATTTAATTACAAACTCCATTTAAACATTAATATCATATCTTATTAAATCATAATAATAAATATCATATCTAGAATATATGCATAATTATCTCATTATCTAAGAAAAACAAAATCATATTAAATATCATACATAATCAACTCAACAAGGAAAGATAAGATTAGACAAATTATTTTAAATCTAATAGATTATATCAATAAAATTCAGTAAAATATATTTCATGTCTTAACAACATAAAAACTGTTAAAGACAATTAAAGTTTTGCAAAATATTTAAAAGAGTTTATTCACTCTTTTCAAATTATGATTCGATTCCAACAAACAATAACATCTTATTTTTATAATTTTCTGTCTGTTAAATATGTCGTGAACTTGTAATATTGATTGCACGTATATATTAAATAATGTGTATAACGTTGTGCAATGCCTTGATTTGGTTTTTAATTAAACACGTTTTAAAAATAAAATTAATTTAATTTATATCTAACAAGAAAATTAAGTAAAAAATTTCAATAAAACTGAGTATTTTTTCAAAAAGAAAATAAATCTAATAAAAAATGTATAAATAATATTTTCCCACAAAATACTGCTATATAGTATATATTTATATATGTTAATGTCCAATTTGACAACGATAAATTATTTTGATAGTTTTTTTCCTTCTAAAAAGACATTTGTTTCTGTTCCTAATAAAAAATATACTTTCCTAACTCTGTAACAAAAAAATGCTTGTTAGTTGTTTGTTACTTTAAAAACAAAAATTATTGTGTATAAAATATAATATATTATTATTTTCATGCGAGTTGACTTGTATTACCTAAATTTTGGTTATAGTAAATTTTATCAATTATATTATCTTATAATTGAATTTTTAAAATAGGAATTGAAAATTGAATGCAGACAAAAGTTGTACAATATTATAAACACAAATTTTTTTATAAGACTGTCTCACGAGTTATTTTTTGTGAGACGAAAATTTTACCCGATCAGACTCATAGAAAATTATTAATTTTTAATACAAAAAATATTACTTCATGACAAGATCAATCCGTGTCACGAAAATATATATACAGATGAACACAAATGGAGATTTCGTATGTTATGAAGGTAATTAATGATGGGGAGACATGGATCCATCTCCATGAATGAGAGAATCATTTTTCCTCATTCTTGTTGTTTTTGTCTCTTATATTAATGTTACAAAATAATTTTAATTTTCTTATGTATTTTTTTAACAATTGTGAATTTATATTAATGGTTATAATTATTAATTTGTCCTATCATCCTTCTTGTTTTGTTAAATAGATGTAGATATAATTTGTTATAAGCATCATCATTATTATTCAGTACATACATTCTAATAATTATTCTTCTCATATATACCAAAAATTTTAAAACTTATCAAGTATTTATTAAAATCATAAGCATAATCGAAAATTATTTTGTAAAAAATATATCAGATCATATGGAAAAAAAGTATTTGCTTACTCTCTAGCCAAGTACATCACAGTAGCGTTTTGGAAATTGAGTAAGTAAAATAAAGTTAAATCACAACTCAACTAAAAATCATTCACATAAATATGATTATCGAAAGATTTCTATAAAATTTATTAGCTCTTACTTTTATTTTACAGAAGGGAGAAAAGGCAAAATTCATCTGCAAGATTACATCGCTATCGCACCTAAAAGTAAAACTGTGAATCTATCTGTAGCTCTCGCCTTGTAACAGCCCCTCCGCACCCCGTCAATTGTACAACATGCATCGAGAAATGCCAGTCGTTGTGAACTATGAATCAATGCATCTTCCTAGCAAAGAATCCTCTAATTCCACACATGGATACGATGATAAAGACGATACCTGTAAACGGTTAATGCTCTACAGGTGCAGCCTGCACGAAAGGTTGCTGTCGGGGGGCCACTTCCGCAGCAGCAGCTTGTCTCCTTTGTCTTTCCCGTAGGTAAAGGACAGTTAACAGGCAAACAAAGAGGGTCAGAATCGTCGCGTTTCCTTCTTCCATTATCACATTTTCGATCCAAGCCTCCACTTTTGGGTGAACCTCGGGAAGGGAATCGATAATATCGACCTGAAAACCAGGTGGCTTCATTCAACACACGGCATAACTATACTTGTATAACATAACCAAGTGCACGCCCTCAGCCTAGTGAAAAGGGAAAGGAAAAGTTGAAAGGGCTAAGAAAAAGAACACGAAAATACTAACCAGGAAACTGTCGGCATAGTTTCTCCGTATCCACAAACTGGTGAGGGCTAGTGATACAGGTAACTTTGCAGCAGGATCAACTTCTAATGCTTGATCATAGTACCGCTTGGCAAGATGAAGATCAAATGGTAGTCCTTGCCCGTGCTCATGCATGTATCCCAGGTTGAACATGGCTTGTGCGTTGGATTGAGATTTAGCATGCATATAGGCCTCAGCTGCACGATCATAATCTCGCTCAGTGCCCTGTGACGAGTAAGAGAAGAGAAAAAAATATCAAGTAATGCCGGTAACAATTGTTATAGCCAGGTATGACAAGGGTTGGAGAAAACAAAAGAAAACAATTTTATCAAGAATAAAAGAGGTCAATTAAATCCACATACCCGGCCATAGTAATATGCATCTCCTATCAGCAAAGCAGCGTGTTCATTACCCTGCTCAGAAGCTTTCCACCACAAGGCATGTGCACGTTGATGCCTTTCAGCATCAGTGCATATTCCAGATTCCCCCATGCACACACTACGTTCCCCGTACTTGTCAAGAATCCAAGCAGCATTACTTTGTGCCACTTCATACCCTATCTCAGCCATCCTGGAATATAAGAGCAATGATTTGCCAATATCACCTTTCAGATATGATTCTAGTGCCCATCTAGCCAATGAACTCCATGGTCCACGTTCTGCAACCAGTTTATACAATGCCGTTGCCTAGCATAAGGTAAAAACATAATCACCAGAAGGACAAAACTAATTGTTCGTTCAAGCATTTAACTAGTTAAATGTAACCGAAGAGGGAAAAAGAACTTGTCAGAAAAGCCAAGATAGGAGCGAGAGAATACACAAGGGTATTGAACAAAAAGGGGCAATTTGAAAAATGAGGCAAGGCAGTCAGGGTGCTTACATTTAGTCCAAAGCTCTATGAGCATAGTACATAACAAAAAAAAAAGAACCAATTTCTCCAAAAATAAAAATAAAAAAATATCGAGGTAACAATGAATATAAGCAGGTATAATGAAATATAATATTTAAGCTGGCATTCTCACATACCATAGGAAGATTTTTCTTAAGCCCCAGACCTGTATGAAACATCTTTGCCAAATGGTAGAATGCTTTTGGTTGACCTGCATTAGCAGCCAATGCAAAGTGCTTTGTAGCTTGCTTTAAATCACGCTTCACGCCAAGTCCCTTGAGATACATTACCCCAAGGTTGTAAAAGCCACCGGCTTCTTCATTATCTGCAGCTTTCTCAAAGTATTCTTTTGCCTGCAACAGAAAAGCAAAGAGAAAATACTTGAAATTTCCTGCCATTTTGCATTAATAGGAATAGCCTCACAACTTATATGCAGGAGAAACGAGCTTTAAGAATGGAAGGAAAAAAATGCACAAAATAAAATAAAAGTGCACAAACAAATCTGGTTAAATTATTGCCATCAGATCAGACAAAAGAATAAGTGAATATGCATCAGAAAATGTGCATTTTACAAACCCAACGAAGTATAGCATCCTAAATTGTAGTCCTCGACACCAAGCAAAAATAGCAAATTGAAAACTAAGCATAATAAATCAAACTGAAAAAAAAAATTTATAGAAAGAGAACCCCGAGAGATAGAGAAGGAAAAAACGAGAGAGAGATAGAGAGAGACATACCTTGGTATAGTTCCTTTTCTCTACTCCATATCCCTTCACATACAAATATCCCATGCCATTGTAAGCTGAGTACAATTGCTGTCTGGAGGCAAGCGTAAGCCATTCCAGGGCTTTAGTATAGTTCCTTTCAACGCCTGCACCTCTTGCATATATTTCTCCAAGCAGTTCCATTGACCTAGGTTCCCCTCTCTCCACTGCCTTAGAAAACCACCACAACGCCTTAGAGTGATCACGCCTGATACCCCTCAGACCGAAGTAGTAAAATATTCCAATTCTGTACATGGCTGCAGCATTCCCTTTCTGTGCCTGGTACTCCAAAATCTGAAAATCTTCATCATCCTCTCCTCTGGACTTTCTGAGAGCTTCTTTATTTTCCTCTGCACCATTGTGAATTCTAATTGGTTCAACTACAGGTGAGTCCTTAGAAATGAGAAAACTATTCACTGCGACCTCTGCCAATTCAGCATACAGCGCAACTGCTTTATCATGCATCTACACCAAAGAAATTTGAATCCACATCATGACAGAGACATTGCTTAAGAGAAGAACAAAGTCTCCAAGGAATTATCCGTCTCTGTCAACTTTCCTTTTACGCTCCCTATTCTGTGACTAAAGTAAACAGACCTTTTTTCATTCCGTACATGTGTGTGGAGGTGTGCATGGAAACTTAAGTTGCGACAATACACAATAACTTGCCGCTTGCGATGTTCAAGAAATTTATAAAAATGCATATCATGCCTACTGAGTTTGAATCAGCTTAATGGCTAATTTTCATTGCTACCAGTCCTTTCAACAATTCTTTGCTATTCAATCCAATATTTACAGGCATATAGGAAGACACAATTTAATGAGAAAATTAAGCCTACAAGGGGAATCTTTGTCATCTCAAATACAATGGATTCTATTTCTTATTGCCGACACATGAATTAACTTACTGAAACGAGGTTATTGACAATGATCCTACAGATGTAAGACATAAGTACACAACCATTAGGATCAACCTAAACTACAGAAAACTTACTTCTTGGCGATAGTAAGTAAATGCTAAGGCCATCTTCGACTGCATATTCCCACCCTGTGCTGCAAAATGATGATGCAAAAACGCCTTAGCATCGCTTTTCTCCTTCCCCATTCCCATGCTATACAAAAACCCCAAGACCGACTGCCCTTGCGGTTGCCCAGCCGCAGCAGAGGCCTCTATATCCGCCACCGCCTCCTCCATGATCCTGAACTCCCCCGTGCTCGCCGCCTCCACCATCTTCCGCACCCCATCATAATAAATCACCTCATCCTTAGGGTTCTGGTTGCCTAAACTAGGATCGGACTCGAACAAAGGCGACCACGATCCAGGGTCAAGTACTGAGTCAGGCTTAGATTCCGACTCCGGAAAATCATCGAAATCCGTGACGTCATCGGAACCAGACGGGTAATTAGGCGCGGCGGCGGGATCGGAGAGGTCGTCCTGGGAGAGGACGAGAACGAATGGACGGGCGACGGCGGAGAAAGGTAGGATGGCAGCGGCGAGGAGGAGAATGGAGGTTAGGTGCTGGATTTTCCGGCAGCGCATATCCGCGGAGATCTCTGCGAAATGGGAAAATGTGAACGTAGTTTACCGGTCTAGAGTCTATTCGATGATAAGGAAGCACAGTAATATTTATAGTAAAATGCCACGCTAAGAAACATAGGTAATGCCAACCAATGAGAAACCGCCAACTCAACATTTTCCCATGCCCCGTGGCGCATATAAATCGATTAATTTAGGGCGATTTCTTTTCTTTTCTTTAATCCTAAAATTGTTTGGAAAATGCTAGAGAACTCGAGTCCAGCTCGTTCCCCTAGCTGAACGCCCGAAATTCTCGTTCGTAGCCGCCAGAGATATCAGCGGCTTGGTATATTTCAGCAATCGTCATGTCAATTGAGATTAAGCTCTCTCGATCCAACCGTATTTATCGGCCCGAGGTCAGTTTTTTCTCGCTGTATATTATACTGAACAATCTCGTCTTTCCTTTTTTGCATGATTTTGATCAGAATTGCTCATTTTTTACCTGAATAATTATTGAAAGGAGCCCCTGGAGGGCAAGGTGATCACCAAACTAAATTCCGGGATCTCCTATCAGTCGATTCGTGTCACCATTGATGGCGCTGTTAATTTACAGGTTTGCTTATTTTCGTTGAATCTTTTCTTGTTGGACATATTTGTAGATTGTGATTGTGGTGGTGTAACTGAATTAACAAGTATGTTCGAAACATTTCTGTAATTTATTCATCGATATTTGATTGATTTAGGTTCGCGGAGGATCGGCTGGAGTTATAGAATCCTTTTGTGGTGTCATTAAGCCAATCCGAATAATGTAAGTGTCACCTGTTTATGTGAGCAATTTTTTTCAAAGCTTTGATTCTTTAGTTTTATAAAGCTATTGTTGGCTGTCGTTTAGGTGCATTTGATTGTTTTCTTTAGTCATTTGGTAATCTAGTGAAGATCCATTGCGAAAAATGTAATCTTAATTCTACAGTGGTTGACCGAAGACATTCAAAATCATTTTGTTATTGTTCAGTTGCAGTAGTCTTGTTTTGTTTTGGTAGGTTAGTTTTATAATTGACTCTTAAGGTATGTTAATCAGTTATAATGGAGACCAGCATCTAATGTGATCAATCCGAAGTAAATGTTGCAGCTAGACTTTTAGTCCTGAATGTATTAATTCGCCACCAGAGGAAAAGAAACTTTAAACAGAAGCTGATGATCATGCTTTCATGCTTATGATTAATTTTATTGAATTTGTGACGCGAGGAACAGTAAGAAGGTTGTTGATATTGGATCATCAGGAAGGCTTGGATCAGGGACAACAGAGGTTCATTATCTCTAACAGTAAACAACACAATATATTTCGTTCTGGAATATCTTATGTGCTTATTTCTCATTACAGATTCAATTTTCTGTAATGCTGAAAGATCCGAAAGAAGAAAATCTGGAAAAGTTTTTTGAAACATACCATGGAGGCAATATTAGCATCCAGGTCCACTAATGATTCTTTGTATCTTTACTTCTTTTCAAGTGCATCTCCAGATTAAATTCTAGTATATCCTGTTATTTCAGGAGGAATATTCACATGCTTGAATGTTATAATTGCTATCACAGTATCTGATGACTGTGGATGTCGTTAGAGGATACTTGCACAAATCATTGACTGAAACAATGGAATTTATTCTTGAAAGTGAGAAAGGTACGTATACTTCTATCATGTAGATGCCTATTTTCTATGCTAGTTTGTATGTGATAGCGATGACCTTTTATTTCCGTGGCCACTCATCTCAGACAATCTTCTACAGCAACCGGTTTCTCCTGAAATGGTCATGTTTTACATTACACAGAACACTCAAAGGCATCAATTACTTCCTGAACTAAAATCAGGTTGCTCAAGTTATTTTCCATGTATTTTTAATTTAAGTTCAATTTACCAGCTAGATCATTTTATGAAATGTTGAGAAAGAGAATAGCTATGTTTTTCCTTGTTGACATGAACATATTTGTGATAACTACTATTTCTTCATGCTAATAGGCTCTCAGTCATATTAACTGCACTTCTTGATGTCAGTTCTTGTTTAGTTTATTTGTATTCTTCTTCTTGTTCTTCTTCTCCATCTTTATTATGGAGCCACTCATGGACGGCTCTTTCTTCCATCTGATGATATAATGCTCTAGTACAAATTGTTTACTACTCTCTTATTTCTGAGTACTCTTCTCTAAACTTATGTATGCATGTAGATTCAATTACACCGAGAGTTTCAGACTTCATAGAGAACAATTTAAAATTTTGTACATGAATCGTAATGGGTTTCATAACCAAGCTTAATATTAAAGAACTTCTTTATGGACAGGGGTGTGTCCCAATGGTTGACTTTCTTGAGAACCGACTGCTTTATAATTAATGGAGGAACCACGAGGATTATAAAGAAATCAAGTTTTTTTTAATGCTTTATGACCCTTTGCAAGTTATTGAACTGTGTGGGGACATTACCCTATTGTGAGAACTTAGCCCATGTTTAATAATAATAAAATAATAATAGTAATATATCCTAATCTCTTCTCTCCCCGACTGTAATTCTATTCAAAAAACCTCAACCAATTTCGAAGCTTTGTCCGTCGATTGTGGCCGCTCCGATTGCCCAAAAATTATATTAAATAAATATTTGGGAAGCCATTGAAGTCAGCGTTCCATCGATATCCTTTTTTGCTAGGAAAACTCACGACTCCCAGAAAACCCGTCGGAGACTGCCGCCTGCTTTGGCCGGAATTCATGGGACAACTCTTGTTTTAGGCTTCATAGAGCTCGATCTATTAGACTTGAGTTTTCAAGTTGTAAAAGGTAATTTCAGATTTTAGGGTTTCGAAAATTGGGTATTTCTGTTCATTCGAGCTTTTATTATTGATATGTGTTATATTGGTTGAGCATAATTTCGAAAATTCAGATTTATTTAATTGGGTTTTCGATCTTTAGTGTTTAATAATTAGATGTTTAGATGCTATAGAATTGTCGTATATTAATTTTAGAAATTTTAAAGCCTAAATTATGGATTTTTGGAATTTAAGGCTAAATTGGTGAATATTGGAAAAATAAATGGAAGTTGATGTAAAATGAACTTTTTCCACATGATCGGATTCTTCGGGAAAATCCTTAGGAAATTTCAGTGGTAAATTAAGTATTCAATTAATGTACGCATGAACTGTTTCATTATAACGTATATAATGACGTGGGATGACATTAACTATTTTGTAATGAGTTGTGGCGTGCTTTATATGCTTATGTGAATAATGTGATTGCAGTCACACATTTATTTTGAGTTGATATGCTCAGCGTGATAAATAATATCTATTTTTATTATTTGAAAATAATAAAATAAAAAATATGTTTATTTTTAAAGGAATATTTGAGATATTTGTCTACTAGTCATATTAATTATTAGTGCATAGTATTTCGAGCCTTGTTTCCTTTGATTGCTATCATTATTGATCTGTTGAGACATTGAGTCATCAATGGAGCGAGTGATAGGGTTAGATCGCTCCTAACATCTTATCGATGGAGCGAGTGATAAGATTAACACTCTTGATGACTGCATAAGGATTGATCGGGTCGCTACTAGACCCTCGATGCTACGTGCATGGATGAGCGGCGGCTTGATGTTGCGTTGCTGCATTCCTGGCACGAATGGCCACTGTTCCTATTGCTGATGCGATTCGTTTGGACTCCGTTTTGGTATCCGTTATTTTGTTGTTACCTACACGCATTGTATTGCATTTTACTTGATTTTATTTCATGTCAGTTATATTTGTCATGATTTTACTGGTTCGTCGTACTGGAGCCTCACCCCTATTTTCTTTTTATGTTGTGGTTGTTTTTGATGTCATAACAAGTTATTCAGGAGGCTTTGACGCGTCTGGTGGAACGTCAAGTAGCGGTGCCCTGTAGTTGGGTTGTTGATGAGAGTTCCCACTTCCCATATATATAATTATATATATGTATGTATTATATCATCGAGTCATACAATTGCCAGGGAATGCCCTGTGTAGCTGTACTGTTACTTTTACAATGTTTTGGATTGATAGTTGTGTGATCGAGCCTTGTCGGCTCTATACGTGTTAGTCCTGGCCAGTGCGGCTATAAGTTTCTGAATTGGTGTTATGACTTTATTTTGAGTATATAAATGTTGTTTGTGTTATTTGGAAATTTTTGGGATGTCCTACTTATAGGGAGGTTATGCCGGAATTTCTGTTGGCCCAAAAGGGAAATTTTTAATTGCTTTTGCTGTTTACATTCACGAATCCTAGTTGTTTGGTCATTAAACGCTAATCAGGAGCACGGGCCCTTACATTTGGTATCGGAGCGTAACTGGGATATGCTCGAATTAGAGTCTAGGGCACTTGAGTCTAGACACAAATAAAATGATTGCGTATTTGTTTGACTACTTGCTCTTATTTAAATTAATTGCTATGATCTATTTGAATTTGCCTGAGTTAGAAATACTAGTTGACTAGATTTTAAACTTAGCTTACTTTAATTATTTCGTGCTTATTAAATTATTTTGCCTAGGTATTAAATCCTTGTGTCTTATAGAATGACACCTGGAGTAATAGGCAAAAGGAGAAAGAAGTTGTACAACAGTCTGAAGCACATAATGTGAGAGGGACTTGATGATATTATCAAGGGTAAATGTGGTCGTCCTACAGGTCATGTCGCTAGAAATGTGGAAGAAGAGGAGAATCAAGAAGTGGAAGGAACGTTTGACTCAGAAAGTGAGATGGATGTAGTCGATAATTTCTCAATTCCAAGAATTACGTCCTTCCAAGTTCTTTGGCAACGAAAGTGGTGAAAGAACAACATGATGGTTGAAGAGTATAAACCATCTGTTCAATTTTCTCGAGTATTCCCAAATTGTCAGATTGATGTTGGTCATCTATCAACTAAAAGACCGAGCACAACTTTGGTGGGAAGCCACAGAGGAAGCACTCAAGGAATCTGGTGAAATAATTACTTGGGAAGTATTCCGTGCTAAGTTTGCACAGGAATATGCACCACCATCGTATTATTATGTCAAATAAGATGAGTTTAACCAGTTGGTGCAGGGCAATAAATCAGTTGTTGAATACGCTTCTCAGTTTTCTGCTCTTTTGCCATGTGTACCACACTTTGGGAAAAATGATCAGTACAAACTTTCACGTTTTCTGCATGGACTGCAAATAACTGTTCATATTCTGGTGATGATTGGATCGCCTAACACTCGTGTTCAGGCAGTGGAGAAGGGGAAGAACATAGAGATAAGTCTGCTTAGGGGAGAACCACAACCAGTTCCAATTTCTATTCCTCAGAGATCTGGAAGTAGCATGCCGATGCCAGTAGGTTTACCTCCTTACCAGCCTCTATATTCATACCAGCAACCCAAACAACAAAGATTCAAAGCAAAAGACAAGCAATTTAAGAAGAAATCCCAATCTAGCTCCTCCAGTTCAGGCAGTACTTGAGGGGAAGGTGCAGTTGGGTAATCCAATGTTGTGTACTGTGACCGATGTGGTGGAAGACATTTCATTGCACAGTGTATAGGAGTTTAGGAGTCTTGTTATATCTATGGTCAGGTTGAGCTTTATGCCAAAGTATGTCCCAATGCAGATAAACAACAATTTCAGCCACAATAGTTTGGTCAGATTCTCCGATGACCAGCTTTCAGGTCATATGCTCCCACACAATCATTTCAGCAGTCTAGTTATCCAGCACCCAAAGGTCCTCTTCAGCAGCAATTTCCAGGGGCACAAGAAACTCGAGTCATACATTGACTCACGATCAGGCCTTCACAGTAGCCCGGTTCAACAGCCGATAATCGATGCACATTCTCATCGTTCCGTCTTTTTTTTACAAACAATACTGGAGCTCTCTAAGACGACATGCTGGGTCTAATATAGCCTTTTTCCAGTAAATCCTGAAGATGTTTTTTGAGTTCTTTCAACTCTGCTAGGGTTAAACGGTATGGTGCTCTAGAAATAGGATTTGTCCCTGGAATCAATTTGATGCTAAGATCTATTTCCCTTTGAGGCGGCAAACCTGGAATTTCATCAGGAAATACATCAGGAAAATCCTTGACAACAGGAATATCATAAACTTTCCATCGTTCTTCTTGTGCTACGTCGAGAGCATAAATCCTTCATTACCTATTGACAACAATCTGAACATTTCCATCGCTGATACTAACGTATGAAAAATTTTGAATCATAATCGTAAAAATTTCATTTGCTGCCATAATACGGTCTAAATCTGACCACTCCATGGAAAAATCCCAGTAACTCAATAATTCGTCAATATGCCGATGATACAATCGAAATCAGACATAGCTAACTTGATTAGATTAGTTATCATAATATTATCCTCAAATCTAATTACACAATTTAGGACTATCTCACGAGACATTAAGTATACACCCGTAGGAGTAGCCACAGACACAGTATTCAACAACGAAATAGTAGCAATCGCATTCTCATCAACAAATGCAGCAGATAAAAATGAATGAGATGCTCCATTGTCTATCAATATACGTTCAAGATAATAAAAAACATAGCAAATACCTGCAATCACTGCTCCTGGTGCATCCTGAGCCGAATCCTGAGTCAAAGCATGGACTCGAGTCTGTTGTGGCCTTGGAAATTGCTGCTGAAGAGAACCTCTGGTTGGTGGATAACTAGACTGCTGAAATGATTGTGTAGGAGCATATGACCTGAAAGCTGGTCATCAGGGAATCTGACCAAACTGTTGTGGCTGAAATTGTTGTTTCTTTGCATTGGGACATACTTTGGCATAGTGCTCAACCTGACCACAGACATAACAAGAACCCTGAACTCCTATACACTGTGCATTGAAATGTCTTTCATCACATCGGTCACAGTACACAACATTGGATGTCCCAACTGTACCTCCCCCTCTTGTACTGCTTGAACTGGAGGAGATAGATTGGGATTTCTTCTTAAATTGCTTGTCTTTTGCTTTGAATCTTTGTTGTTTCGATTGTTGGTATGACTATAGAGGCTAGTAAGGAGCTAAACCTACTGGCATCGGCATGCTACTTCCAGATCCCTGAGAAATAGAAGTTGGAACTGACTGTGGTTCTTCCCTAAGCAGACTTGCCTCTATCTTCTTCCCCTTCTCCACTGGCTGAACATAAGTGTTGGGCCATCCAATCATCACCAGAGTATAAATAGTTCTCTAAAAACGTGAAAGTTTGGACTGATCATTTTTCGCAACGTGTGGTACATATGGCAAAAAAACAGAAAACTGATAAGCATATGCAACAACTGATTTATTGCCCTGCACCAACTGGTTAAACTCATCTTCTTTGAGAGAATAATACGATGGTGGTGCATATTCTTGTGCAAACTTAGCACGAGATACTTTCCAAGTAATTATTTCACCAGATTCCTTGAGTGCTTACTCTGTGGCTTCCCACCAGAGTTGTGCTCGGTCTTTTAGTTGATAGATGACCAACTTCAGTCTGACAGTTTGGGAATACTCGAGCAAATTGAACATATGGTTTATACTCTTCAACAATCCTACTGTTCTTTCACCACTTTCATTGCCAAATAATTTGGGAGGACGTAATTCTTGGAATTGAGAAATTATTAACTGAATCTCTCCCATTTTCTGAGTCAAATGTCCCACTTCTTGATTCACCTCTTCTTTCACATTTCTAGCGACATGGTCTGCAGGACGACCATGTTTACCCCTGATAATATAATCAAGTTCTCTCACATTCTATGCTTCAGACTCTTGTACAACTTCCTTCCCCTTTTTGCCTCTTCTTTCAGGTGTCATTCTATAAGACACAAGAGTATTAATACCCAGACAAAATAATTTAATATGCACGAAATAATTAAAGGAAAGCTAAAACTTAGTTTTTTAAAAAACTTAATCAAATGGACGGGGCTTTAGGGAAACATGGGCTGGATTCTCATACCTATTCCATATTACAATTTGCTTATGGAACTCTTCTAATTTGCTCGTTATTTTGATACTATAACTTATTATTTGAGCTCCAGGCCACAGAAACGGCTTGTTCTACACGCGTATCTGCTAGATTCCAATCGACCACATGATATTTGTGCTTTTCATTTTAAATAATTTGGGGAAGGTTCACTAATAGATATTATTATCAATACATAGGTGGTTTCCGGGTGACCGGAAAAATATGTACTCAATGCTCGCTCATGGATCCTGTCGGTGGTGAGTTAACTATTGAGGCGTCTGCTCTTCCTATTCAATCAATTGATATCCACTTGCTTAGAGTGGAGTCAATTTTGATTGGCGAAAAGATAGCAACAGAGTCCTCTTTGATTCAAACAACTCAGGCATATATCATTCACTTGACTAAGTTTGGTTTTATTTTGTATTCATTATTATATGTCTGTAAAGGTTCTCTGTGTTGTTAGATATCAGATGGAGATGTTTGCCGTCAAATGTCTTTGCCAATTTATATTATTCTGCCCCGCCTTGTGACTTGTCCAACCATTTTTGCCGGGTGGGTGTTTGACTGCTGATCTCTTTTCGTATTTTGTTTTTTTAATTTCGTATTTTGTTTTTTAATCAACACATGTAAGAAAGCTAATTCATTTTGTAGATTGTATTTAGTTTTGGTAATGAATATCAACTCCCATGGTGATGGTTTGTTCAAGGTCCTCAGTATTGGACTATTGGTTCAACAGTGGATAAGGTCTTGCTAAATGATATGTTTGTGGAATCTCATTGTTTGACAACTAGTTTAAATGATGAAATCTCATGCCATCCTTATTGATTTCGGACAAAGAAAATCGCGCAAAACAAAAGGATGAAGCGATTAAAATTTATAAGTGGAGTTGGACCAACCAATCTTAACTAGATCCAAATTGCCACACAGCCTTTGCTTGTAACATGTGGCTTTCCATTTCTCCACACTCTAGATATTTTTTAAGTTCTTACTCTTTATATCTGTCATTAATTATGTTCCTTTAGATGATCATCAAAATTATGCTTTGCAACTGTTTATAGACGAATCTTTTGATCCTTTCAGGTTAGTATCTTGTAGACTGGTGCCATCCGCACCTCCCATTTTTGGGAATCGTGGATGCAATTTTATTAATTGTAATCATTTTATAAATTATGTTTCACTATTTAGAGATGCTAGGCTCTTTCATGATCCGGAGAGCAGAGAAGGGATTGCCTTTTGCTTTTTATGTATTCTATGGGAATCGTTTGTTGTTTTCTATTTCTTTATTAAGTTATTGGTTTAAACTTAAGGCGTATAGATGTGAAATGATGAGCTGGCCGAGTCTGTGCTTTGTTGGTATCGGGTGTTTGATCTAATCTTGTTTTAGCTTGTTTGCATTTGGTGTCACCTACTATGCGATGGCTGCTGCATATGTGAATACTTTGCTTGACACTAGTCTAAAATCTTCTTAGCAGTCCATTTTCAGTCGAGTTCAAGGTTACCATAGCCATTACCTTTGTGTCAGATCTATCCAAGAAGGGCTCAAAGTCTGACCCAAAAAATCCTATGCCATGGGTATGCATCCATTCTGTTACTTATATATGAGAATGCAGTTGCCACTTTGTTGCAATCTTAATCCGCTCTCGCATTTTTCTAATATATAGACAGCAATGGAAAATGTTCCTTTAGAACTGATGCGCACAAAGTGACATGATTGCAGAAGGTAACTTTGTCGCCTCTTTTTTTTCTTTTTTACATACAAAATTCTATGCCAAGTGAAATGGATTGAAAACCAATTCACAGATTACCTGGTGTCTGGTGATATAGTTACTTTTCATTTTGATATCAGGTTTCCTGCTGTAATATTTCAACAACTTTTGATTTCATGCATTGGTTAGCTGTATTTACCAAGATGCAACGAATACCCAGCAAGTACGTGCAAGACTGACTTCTTCACGAATTGTAATATTTTTTGCAGTCAGCCTTGTGATGCGCCTATTCGATTGGTATTGGCTTAAAATGTTACATCGGATGTTTGTATCATTATATGTTGTTTCTAAAAAAATTATTATTTTTTCAACAAAGCCACTGACGTTGTGGGGATCGCCAGGCCGCTCTTCCGTTTGTTCAAGAACATCCCAAAATAAGAAGGAAAATGAAGCAAAAAAATGCATTATTCGTCAAGAACCTTTCGATTCCCTCACTCTAAGATGGGTATACCAATTGCGTCAAGCTCAGCCATAAACACTGAAACCAAATAGTTTGTTAATTGTTATTATAATCCACACACTGTGATAACCCACGAAGATTAGCTAGAAACTCTGCCTGAATGTCGTCTCATCTCTCAAAAAACTTCCTTCAAATGCCTTTACACTACCATCATGGTTATGCAGGAGACGATTCAGGATTACCATTACTGGTACCCATCTGATACAAGCCAAAACCATCCATTTCATAATGGAACATGAATATTTGGATTTAAAGATTGTCAAAGATACGATTTTAAATGTAGATAAGCAATTGAAATCCTCGATACACCCTTTATTTCTCGGTTGAAGACACCACGCTATGCCCGCCGCCAATATTCTCAACTGCCAACCACTGTCAATAATTGGGCAAACAAAGAGAACTAATAGCAAGGACATCAATTTGAGTAGGTGTCTTGTGAGACGATCTCACGGATTTTTATTTGTGAGGTGGGTCAACACTATCGATATTCACAATAAAAAGTATAATACTCTTAGCATAAAAAGTAATAGTTTTTCATGGATGACCCAAATAAGAGATCCGTCTCACAAAATACGACTCGTGAGACCGTCTCACACAAGTTTTTGCCCGTCAACTTAGGGCATCCGAATTCGTTCTCATTATAACATCATCACTTCATCAAAAATCGTGGAGTCTACATGTTAGATATACATTATATTAACATCTCTATTTTCTCGCATTCATTTTAACGTTAACACTAATTAACACTCATTACTTGTAAATCTCGATGTCCATTCATTCATTTTATTCTTATTTTATATTAAATAAATTCAATTTCAAATTATTTGCACAATTTAAATTATTATTATTTTATATAAATAATAATAATAATAATAATGATAATGATATATATATAGTACATAAAATTATTTTATCTTATTTTATGGGTGTCATTTATATAAAATTTAAATTTTATTATAAAGTTGAAATGAAAGAGTACTACATATAAAAATAAATCACACTTGCATAAAATTTTAATAAACAACATATAAATTAAAACGTTTTAAATATATAAAATACCAATTTATCATTGTTGTTGTAACGTGACCGCTAACATAGCTGATTGTTTAAAATTTCTAAAATTATTTTTAATCTATTTTAAAATATGGATTTTTTTAAAATGATAATTTTAAATTTTAAAACATACATTAAAGGAGAAATCATCACATATTTTGGGCCAACCATTATTAACAATTCTCACGCCCTCTCAGGCACGTTCTTGCACGTGCATGAAATAATATGTCTAGAGCGTGCAGACACGCGCTAGAATGAGATTATGAATGTTTTTTGGTTTCCAGAATTAAACTCGTTCATTTAAATGAACAAAAATTGGGTAAATGCTAACGTATGAGTGTTTGAACCAGCATCTATATTGGTTTGAACCCCACTTAAACATCTTATTTTGAACATGAATGTAGATGCTCTTAGTGATCAAAGCAACTTATCTTGACTTTTAAAGGAAGCATTAAGATTGCCCAACAATACCAAAAATTTGCCTCCAGTTCTAATTGAAGGTAAATCCGCAGCAAGCAGTGGAAAATACATAATGAAATAAATATGCTTACAGATAATGCAGCAGACAAATAATTCAAGAATTTTGGGCTTAAATAAAATAAACCACCTTCCGTGGATATACAATCAAGAACATCAGACAATACAATAAGATATTAACAATCTATATACCTATAAAAGTATCGATAAAGGAAGATTGTTTTTCAATTGTATATTGACAAAATTATCCTTCTATATCAATGTCTAAAAATGAAGATGAGATCTAAAAATAAGGAGGAATTATTAGTATTATTTTTATTATTTAATAATCATTAGGCTATATAAAAGTGTAAATAACTGGGCAAATTTTTTTATTTGCGATTTATCAACTTGACCCTTTATTCTACATTATTCTATATAAAACTGCTTATATGTAAAGATAAAAATAATAGGACATAAATTCTCCTAAATAATTTATCAAACTCTTTACTTTAAATTCTTAGTTAAAAAATCATAAAATATGTTAGTATTAAATTTCATATTATTAGATTATTATATAATTATCATATTATTCTACTATTGCATATATAATTATTATCTTTCTTATATCTTCTCGTGATACTACAATTTATTACTTAATTAATTAGAAACTGCGCTAAAAATATAATTACAAAATTGCTTTAAAATCATAAAATAACATGTAGAGAGAAAATTAAAAGGATAAAATATTTAAAGGTAGTATAGAGTTGTATTATTTAATAAATTAATATATGAGTTATATGTTATTCTTGAAGTGATACAAATTACTATAACCAATGTATATTGTAGTGATAATTCTTTAGCATTGTTAGATTATTAATTATATATTATATAAAATAATTAGACTACTAATTAATTATATATTAAGTGGAATAAATATAAAATTTTGATATTTCATTTTTACTCTTACAACAATTAGAAATTTATATAGATATATCCGTACTGAATTTTTGGATTTGTATTGATAAAGAGGTCATTTTTATCTTTTGACAATTGGGAAAACATGGCCAATGATCCACATTTTTGTAGGGACATAGATATAGAAAAAAATGTCTATTAATTAATAATTAATACTAATTAACCACATTTTATGGTTATGATTATGTCTTTTTTTGACTTTCTTTCCTTGTCTTTATTTCATTAACATATTCAATTATGTCATTTTTCATTCTATTTTAATTTTTATAAAAAAAATTATTTCATTATATATATTCAATTATAGATGATAGAAAAGTTTTCCAATTGTAAGCAAGTGTGATAAATAAATTTGAGTTATATTCGTATTTTAGTTTGTATGTAGCAAATAAGTCATTTTTAAAAAAAATTTATTTAATATTAGTATCAAATATTTTTCACATTTTAATAATTTTCTTGGACATTCATTTAAATGTTAAATTAAACCAATTACGTTATTTATTGAGTTATTTTACTATTATTTGAATAGATTCAACGAATTATTAAAAAATTAAAGTAATTAGATTAAAAAAAAACTTCAAAGAATTATATATATGAAGAACCCGTGATAAAGTATCTCAATGCTTTGACCGGAGAGTCGTAAAAATGAATTCAAAATAAATATATTGGCAAATGAAAAATACATTAAAATCAATATTATTACTTTTAATTTAAATAAAATGAATTGAATTGAAAATAAAATAATATTTAATCAAAATTTTTAACCCAAAACTTGAATTCAACTCAATTAAACAAGAACTAAGATTCTCTCTTTATGTTTCAAACTATCTTCTTCTCTGTCTCAACACAAATCATGTTATATACAATTCCTAGAAAACTTCTACATGAGAGTTACACAAGCCTACCTCAAGTTCCAAATTGCATTTCGATTCCACTCACCACCAGCTAAAACAAATTTTCATCTTTATGCAACACTCGTACAAAATTCTATAAATTTGTATTGCCTTAATATTTATTTTAGCCAACACTATGAAACATCTAAAACATTAGATTAGTCTACTGATGGAGATAACAACATTTCAATGTATAAATTTAAACATATATTTTTTTCGTCAGCGGGAGGAATTATGACGCTGAAAGTACGGGGCTTCTAGGTGTTGAATGAATTTAATTAACGTTGACTTTTTCTCACTCAGGTAAATTTGAAGAAGACAATGCAAATTCTCAAATTCAATTTGAGGATGATTAAAAAATTGATACTTTTATAAAGAAAAAAAAAATCCAAAGGACTCCTACGTCCAATTCATGAAGCCAATAAAACAAAAAAAAAAAAAAAATTAGATGATGATGCCAAAGGAAATACCTAAATCCTGATTGGTACGATGACAAGATTTTTTCTTTTACAAGAGAAAGAGACAAGTAAAAACTAAAAATGATACAAAAAATATGTCATATGTGAAGATCAAGCAAGAAAAACTTTGAATCCATCATAACTTATTGCACTGTGCTTTTTCATTTTTTTTATTTTTGTCCTAAATTAATTTCTTATATTAATAAATATTTGTTTTTACATTTTTGAAACATTTATTATTTTCATTAACTGATTGTATATCAACATCATAATGTTTTATAAATAGTTTTAAATTATATGATTTAAGTTAAAGTCTACACAAAAAAAAAACTTTAGCAATAATCATAGGGATATCACGTGCAACGCACGTGCTACTTGCTAGTTAACAAAATACTCCAACTTCACAATATTGATAACCCACAACAAAACACAAAAATAATAAAATAGAAAAATGTTTTCCCACAATAAACAACATATCACCTGTTAGGCCATCTCCAAACATAAAATCTATTTTGGTGCAAGTTTTACACTAAAATAGTATTATTTCTGTACCAAATACAATGTTCATCTCCAACCCATTTATTTCAAATCTTACGCTTAAAAGAATATTCTCGAAATATTTTTTTATTTTACATATATTAACTCTTATATTTTATGTAATATATTTTTAAAAATTAAACAATATAATTATGAGTAATGTTTATATTATATAACCAATATTATATTATTAATAAATGTAAATAATAATATTTAAGTTATAATTTAAATATTATTAAATTATATATAATATGAATTAATATACGAAAATTATTAAAAGTGAAAAATATGAATAAAAATTCAAACATAATATGAATACAACTTCCAATATAATATGAATAAAACTTCAAATATTTGAACGACTATATCTATACCACAAATGATCAATTAAAACATTGTGCGAAGTGAGCATTTTTGTCTTCTATCTTTTAAATCGCCTGAGAAATTTTGAAATTTGATATACTCATCAACAACCATTTCTACGTCCAGAGTTGGTACTTCTCTCGCATCTTGAATGGGTGAACCAGGGTCACGTTTATCTTCGATAATCATATTGTGCATTTTGACACATGATTTCATTATGTCATGTAAATGATGTTTCTTCCAACCATGCGCTGGAGATGCCACGATTTCAAATCGTTATTGAAGAGAGCCAACTGCCCACTCCACGTCTTCTCTACAGTATTCTTGTTTCATTGCACAATATTTTTTTCTCAAACCGTGTGGATCACGAATATTTTTTACAATAGTTGACCATTTCAAATAAATATCATCAGTTAAGCAATATCCCATATCATATTCGTTTTCTCCAATTGTATAATGAGAAAAATGAGCAATACCTTGTGTAAGGTGGGAAAATAGATCGGGCGTCTCCAAAACATTTATATCATTTTTGGATCCAGACATACCAAGATATGCAAGTCATATATAAAGATCGTAATCAGCTGCTGTTTCTAAAATGATTGTTGGAGAACCACTACGACCTGCATATTAACACGCCCAATCCATGAGGCAATTTTTCCACTTCCAATGCATACAGTCGAGACTTCCCAACATCCCTGGGATTCCTTATTGTTCACCAATATAGATTAATTTGGTAACATCATCGGACTTAGGTGATCTTAAGTATCATTATGAAAAATCTTCCACTATTGCCCTACAAAACCGTTGCATACACTCAATTACAATAGATTCTCTAATTTTGATATATTCATCCTCAGGTAAAGCATATACTAAAATTTGCATATGCTAGAATTTGCAACGCAACTAATGTTTTTTGAATAGTCGATAGACCATGTCGCCCCACACCATCATTTTGTTGTGTGAAATAAGCATTGTGGTTCTTTATCGCATCAATGATATGAAGGAACCAATTTTGAGACATTCGGAATCGTCTTCGAAACATTGTTCATTATATATTGGATTCTCAGCAAAGTAATCATTGAATAAATTACGATCGGTGATTTCTCGATCACGATGGATGACAATGTGACTTGGAATTGAACCTCTATGTATGGCTCCTTGCTCTTGTTGGATGATATACGAAACAACCAACCCTTGCTCTTGGGCTATAACTTTTAAAATTGTTTTCTTTTGTTTTCAAAATACTCAACAACATTCATCCAATCGTTATGTGTTTCATAAAGAAAATGAGTTAGAGGATGATACATGAGATTGGAAATGAAAATTCATTTTCAAGATAGTGATAATGTAAAATATGCGGTGTGGGAAAATAGGATAATTCAATCATATTATATAATGATTTTTAAGAACATGACCGTCCAATGGTTTATATTCATATCTACATCAGGACCGTTGGATTAGATTTTCTATCTTGATCATAGATTATATTCCTAGAATCGTTGGATTAGATTTCTTATCTAGATCATTACCGTTGGATTATATTACTATCTAATCTTCATTGTTGGATTAGATTTCATTTCTATCTACAAAAGCACCGTTAGATCAGATTACATGTAATCTTGACCGTTCGATGAGATTATTGTCTTTTCAGTATATCTAAAATATATCCGATTCATAAAATCATCACATCTACAAATTTCAATATTATTATCTCTTCCAAGCAAGCTTATGACATTCAATGCCAGAACTGTTTCTTACATTGTTGAAGAAGGCACTATTCTATGTCATATATATCTTGACATAACACAAAATCATATCATAGGTATCAACTAGTCCAAAGACCAGTTTTGCACTCGTGTCGAAGAAGCTTACAACACTACCAAACCGAACTGTAGGACCTAACAAAAGATCACTGCAGTGTCGCATGAAAGCTGTAGTCCGTTACGTTGTTGATTAAGAGGATGCAATCGCCAAATTGAAACTCTCAAACCAAGTGGTGCAGCTGAAGAGGATATTTTAAGAAATTTTTTTATAAATAATTTTCTTTACTAGTTTTAACTCTTATACGAGTCAAATATTTTCATGCAACTGAATAGAGAAAAAAAATTGTTTATGCAAGATCCTAAATTGTGGGGACCCGAACCTAATTCGTCTTCTTAATCATTATTAAGAATCAATATAACAATTAAGAAATGTGGGACATAAATTTTTCTTTAAATTGCAAGTGTGGAAACGTAATATACTCGATCTAATATACATGTCCATATAAACGTACAAGTCTTGTACAACATTATTTATCTCAAACTAAAATTCAGTCGCTACATCAAGTACTGAAAATCAAGCTACTCTAAGTCCGGATCTCCACGCTAACTTTGAATCTCTCATCCTCTTCCTGATCATGATCATGCCCCACCTGTTGTGATGCACACATACAAACAAGACAACAGCTGGATAAATCCGGTGAGAAATACATCCCAGTATAAACAATGTAAACATGCAGTCATATAAAAGTATATATACAAGCATGAAACGCATATCCATATCATGTATCAAATCAGAAGACATGGATCAATATAAAGCTGTAAATAAAACTCTAGATTCTTCATCTCAGACTCCACACATCTCTAATCTAGGGATCCCGGTTCCTGGATATGGGCACCTATATCGAATTTTCAGCGATAGGAATGAATCAACTCCTAAGCGACATCGATATAAACCAAATATCCAGTGTCTTGGCGAATCAGCCGAAGACTTGGCACATCAGCCAATGACTAGGCACATCAGCCCATGACTCGACACCTGCTCTGCTATAAATCAATAGACTAAGCATATCAATCTCAAAAATTGCAAATATCAATGCAATAACAATTCAGTATGTGATTTTAGGAAACTCAAGTTGAATCAAACTCGAGTTGTGCAATCCCGAATCAACATTTATTTATACTTTTCTTTCTGTCAATCTGAATCTGTCGAAGTCTCGAATTCAAATATGTCAATACTCAATCTGGCAATGACAATATAAAAAGTATCGTATCAATATACAACTCAGATCAATACTGGATATAACCAGAACTGAATCAAATTCTGTTTCAACAGCATAACTGTACAATCTCAATATACCCAGCAATATAAATCAATCAGATATCAATTCCCACAACTCATAACCGATAACGAGACAAATCTGATATCACATCTCAGTCAAATCAACTCTGAAATTCATAACAATTCTATACGGTATCCGTTCTTCAATCCGGTTCCGATTATACGACGTCTAACATATCAGAAACACCATATATGAATCATATCCGATTCTGGCAATATCATAATTTCAAGACATATCAGAACCTAAGAAAACTTACGTCCAGTTGAAGCCTGCGTCGATAGAAACTCAGTACTGAAGTCGGATTCAAAATCAGACAGACGGATCGAAATATAAATGCGTAAGGATTTCTGACGCTTCCTTCGTAGCTTTTCTCGATTCCTTCTGATTAATCCTGGAAGCATGACTTATATATATATATATTATATCTCAAATTGCATGGCTTGGATACGTGTCTATTTTTCACCCATTTCTGTCGGCGCTCGGGCGATCGAGAATTACCGCTCGGGAGCCGAACCTTCTGTCCGGGTACTCGGCTTACCATCCACTGGCGCTCGGGCGATCAAAAACTACCGCTCGGGCGCCAGACGTTCTGTCCAATTTCTCACCGTATTGAACATTGGCGCTCGGGCGGTCAAAAACTACCGCTCGGGCGCCAATAGTTCTGCCCCAAAATTGTGTCATTCATATGCTTGGCCCAATCTGATCTCGGAATGATCCGTCTATAATCATATCAGTTCAAAATCAATAATCTCAGATTAATAGAATCAAAATCTCGGGCATTACATTTCTCCCCCCCCTAAGATCCGATTTCGTCCCCGAAATCACAGGCAATCAAATCAGATATCAGAAAGAAATGTATAACAGAATCAAAATACTCACATCAGTGAAATAACTCGGAAAATCTCTGTCTCATGTCTGACTCTGTTTCCCAAGTAGCTTCTTCGATGCCATGACGACTCCACTGAACTTTCACAAGCGGAATAGTCTTCGTTCTGAGTTGCTTTTCCTTTCGATCGAGAATCTGAATCGGCTTCTCGAAATAACTCAGTGTCTCGTCCAGTTCGGCCTCGTCTGGCTAAATAACATGTGAAGCATCAGAGAGATATTTCCTCAATAACGATACATGAAAGACATCATGTATCCCAGATAAAGAAGGCGGTAGGGCGAGTCGATAGGCACTATCTCCTATCTTCTCGAGAATCTCATAAGGCCCAATATAACGTGGAGACAACTTCCCTTCCTTGCCAAATCTGACAACTCCTCTGAAAGGTGAAATCTTCAAAAATACTCGGTCTCCTGCCTCAAATACCAACGGTCTACGTCGGAAATTGGCATATTTGGCATGTCTGTCTTGAGCTGCCTTCATTCTTTTCTGAATCAGCTTCACTTTCTCAGTCATATCTCGGATCATATCAGGTCCAATCTCAGGAACCTCAGAGATATCATCCCAATACAGAGGGGATCTGCACTTCTTTCCATACAACGCTTCAAATGGTGTCATTTCAATACACGTCTGATAGCTGTTGTTGTACGAAAATTCACAAAGTGGCAATGCATCCTGCCAGCTAGTGCTAAAATCAAGCACTACAGCTCTAAGCATATCTTCTAGTGTCTGGATAGTCCGTTCTGACTGTCCGTCGGTCTGTGGATGATATGCGGTACTCAGATGTAACTTTGTACCTAGAGCCTGCTGCAAACTCTGCCAGAAGTGCGAAGTAAACCGAGGATCACGGTCTGAAACAATCGACTACGGCACTCCGTGCAATCTGACCATCTCTCTTACATAAATCTCTGCCATCTGGTCATGTCAGGTACGTCATCTTGTACGGAATAAAACATGCTGATTTGGTCAACCTGTCAATCACGACCCAAATCACATCACAACCTCAGGAGGATCTCGGTAGCTTCGTCACAAAATCCATGGAAATGTGATCTCATTTCCATTCAGGAATAACTAGACTCTGTAACAGTCCTCCTGGTTTCTTTCTTTCTGCTTTCACCTGCTGGCAATTCAGACATTTGGATACAAATTCAGCAATATCTGCTTTCATCTGTTTCCACCAAAACTGTCTTTTCAAATCATTATACATCTTTCTGCCACCAGGATGAATACTGAATCGACTGCTGTGTGCTTCTGACAATATCTGTCGTTTCAAATCGAAAACATTCGGCACTACAAGACGATTGATTATTCACATACAGTACACTATCCTGTACCTGATATTCAGATCGATGCCCTGCTCTGACCATCGATATTGAATTCTGAACATTCTGATCAACTTTCTGCGCCGCTTTAATTCTCAAAATCAGCTCTGGTTCAACTTGAACAGCATATAATCTCAGCGGTTTACAATCTGTCTCAAATACCAATCCAGACAAACAGCAATATTTTATCAAATTCGAAACACCAATCGTCGATAAGGATAGAGAATATACCTTTCGACTCAGTGCATCAGCTGCTGCATTGGATTTCCCCGGATAGTATTTGATTTCACAATCAAAGTCTTTCAATAAATCAAGCCATCTTCGCTGCCTCATATTCAATTCGGATTGTAAAAAACAGATATTTCAGACTCTTGTGATCAGAATAAATCTCGAACTTCTCACCGTAAAGGTAATGTCGCCATATCTTCAATGCAAAGACGATGACAGCCAATTCAAGATCATGAATTGGGTAACGAGTCTCGTGTGGCTTCAGCTGTCTCGAGGCATAAGCAATAACATGCCCTCGCTGCATCAGAACACAACCCAATCCGTCGGTGAGATGCATCACAATACACCACAAAATCACCAGTACCTGATGGAATAATCAGTATTGGTGCACTGGTCAATCTTTTCTTCAATTCAAGAAAGCTGGTCTCACATTCTGCAGACCATACAAACGGAGCATTCTTCTGAGTCAACTGAGTAATAGGTTTAGCAATACTCGAGAAACCTTTAATAAATCGACGATAATAATCGGCTAAACCCATAAAACTGCAAATCTCGGGCACTGATGTCGGTCTCGGCCAAGAAATCACTGCCTCAACCTTACTGGGATCAACTGAAATACCGTCTCCAGATATAATATGACCCAAAAATACAACCTGTCTCAGCCAGAATTCACATTTTGACAGTTTTGCATACAATTTCTCAGCCCTCAGAATTCTCAACACAGTTCTCAAATGCTCGGCATGTTCAATCATATTGTTTGAATAAATCAATATATCATCAATGAATATGATAACAAAATCATCAAGATATCTCTGGAATATACGGTTCATCAGACCCATAAATACAGCTGGAGCATTCGTCAACCCAAACGGCATGACAATAAACTCATAATGTCCATACCTGGTTCTGAACGCTGTCTTCGAGATATCAGAGTCCCTGACTCTCAGCTGATGATATCCAGATCTCAGATCGATCTTGGAATATACAGAAGAACCATGCAACTGATCAAACAAATTATCAATACGAGGCAAAGGGTATTTGTTCTTTATCGTAGCCTTGTTCAGTTGCCGGTAGTCAATACAGAGTCTCATAGAACCATCTTTCTTCCTCACAAACAGTACTGGAGCACCCCAAGGAGACACACTCGGTCTGATATACCCCTTGGCCAGTAGATCCTCCAAATGTTCTTTCAACTCTTTCAATTCAATTGGTGCCATTCTGTACGGAGCCCTCGAAATCGGAAATGTACCTGGCATCAATTCAATACTAAAGTCGATCTCTCGAATCGGAGGCAAACCAGGAATTTCATCTGGGAAGACAACAACAAACTCGCAAACCACTGGCAATTCGGCCAATGATGGACTCGATTTCAGTAAATCAACTGAATAGACAAGGAATCTCTCCGCTCCTTTCTGTAATAATTGAGTCATAGACAATACGGATATCAAAGGAATTCTAGATCGAGAACCCTTACCGTAGAATTTCCACTCATCAGCCATATCCAGTCTGAATCTCGCAATCTTGTGGAAACAATCAACAGTAGCTCTGTACTTGGTCAACATATCGATACCGATAATACAGTCAAAATCAGACAACCCAAGCACAATACAGTCTAACTCAATCTCATGCCCGTCATACTGTAGCATACAATGTTTCACAGAATTCACTGATATCAAACCTGTCCCCAAAGGAGAAGAGACAGACACTACAGACGATAATGACTCAACAGGCAATGCATGACTCAATGCAAATCTCTCAGAAATAAATGTATGAGAAGCACCAGTATCAATCAATACATAATCAGAATAATCACATAAAGAACAGTTACCTGCAACGACATCATCTGGTGCTTCCTGAGCTTGCTCCTCTGTCAAAGCAAATACTCGGGCCTGCTGTCTTGGAGGCTGGCTCCCTGTCTGGCTCCCTCCTGGCCTCGGCTATGACTGAGGAGTCGTCGGTGGTGGCTGAAAGGAATGTACAGCGGATGATCGTCCACCTGTCTGAGCCACAGATCCAGATGACTCCGTTCCCTTGGATCTCTGGGAACCTCTCTGTGGACACACCCTAGCAAAGTGTCCGGACTGTCTGCAGATATGGCAACTACCAAATACTCCTTGGCATTGCTCCGTGGGATGTCTCCCTCCGCAAGTCTTGCAATAAACTCCAGTATAACTTTGTTTGGATCCATTGGAGCCAGAAAAACTGCTCCCTGATTTCTTGAACTGCTTTCCTCGAGCTTTCAAGAAATCATTCTTTCCGCTATTGCTGCTTGCTGCCACCCTCAATTCTGGGAGGAGGTTGTTGTGGCCTCGGTGCTGGAGAAACATATGAACTCCCTTCTGTCTCATCAGACCAGCTTCAGCTCCTTTAGCTCGATTCAGAGCATCAGCAAAATTGTTCGGTCGCCCAGTGTTCACCAATGTAAAACCTCGGGGTTCAAACCATTGATGAACTGATCAGCAATAGCTTTCTCATTCTCGGCCACATGTGGAGCAAATAGCAACAAGGTAGAGAACTTGGTCACATACTCCTCAATATTCAATTGACCCTGCCTCAGATTGGAAAACTCTGCCCCCTTGTCTTTTCTGTACGACACTGGGAAAAATCTCTGATAAAATTCAGCTTTAAAAACATTCTAGGTAATAGTCGTACCTCGATGCTCCAATGCCCTCTTTGTCGTAATCCACCAGTTCTTGGCAACATCATGCAACTGGTGCCCAATCAGTCGAACTCGTCACTCATCTGTATAATCCAAAGAATCAAACATCATTTCTATGTCATCTAACCAGCTCTCACAATCAACAGAAGTCTCTGTTCCTTTCAGGATTGGCGGTTTAAATGACTGAAACCTTTTCAACAGTGTTTCCATCGGTGTTGCTGTCACATCCATCGGATTTGCAGATGTACTACCCTGTTCAGGTATTCTTCGAGAGGCATATCTGATTACCAAAAGGGTTAGTAACCAAATACAACAAACATGTTTCAGTCCTCCTCTGATCATCTTACTGCTGATCAAGAATCGGTTCTGATTCATTCTCAATAATACACGTTACAAAATCAAATCAAATAAACAGTAAACATGTATTATATAAAGCAGTAACACATGCTAGCATTCAAAAGCAAGGAAAGAAAACTCATTCTACCCCGCTCACTAGCTTCTATCTCAGTCTAAAGACCTACTGCTCTGATACCACCTGCTGTGGGGACCCGAACCTAATTCGTCTTCTTAATCATTATTAAGAATCAATATAACAATTAAGAAATGTGGGACATAAATTTTTTCTTTAAATTGCAAGTGCGGAAAACGTAATATACTCGATCTAATATACATGTCCATATAAACGTACAAGTCTTGTACAACATTATTTATCTCAAACTAAAATTCAGTCGCTACATCAAGTACTGAAAATCAAGCTACTCTAAGTCCGGATCTCCAAGATAATTTTGAATCTCTCATCCTCTTCCTGATCCTGATCCTGCCCCACCTATTGTCATGCACACATACAAACAAGACAACAGCCGGATAACTCCGGTGAGAAATACATCCCAGTATAAACAATGTAAACATGCAGTCATATAAAAGCATATATAAAAGCATGAAACGCATATCCATATCATGTATCAAATCAGAAGACATGTATCGATATAAAGCTGTAAATAAAACTCTGGACTCTTCATCTCATACTCCACTCATCTCTAATCTAGGGATCCCGGTTCCTGGATATGGGCATCTATATCGAATTTTCAGCGATAGGAATGAATCAACTCCTAAACGACATCGATATAAACCAAATATCTAGTGTCTTGGCGAATCAGCCGAAGACTTGGCACATCAACCAATGACTAGGCACATCAGCCCATGACTCGACACCTGCTCTGCTATAAATCAATAGACTAAGCATATCAATCTCAAGAATTGCGAATATCAATGCAATAACAATTCAGTATGTGATTTTGGGAAACTCAAGTTGAATCAAACTCGAGTTGTGCAATCCCGAATCAACATTGATTTATACCTTTCTTTCTGTCAATCTGAATCTGTCGAAGTCTCGAATTCAAATCTGTCAATACTCAATCTGGCAATGACAATATCGAAATTATCGTATCAATATACAACTCAGATCAATACTGGATATAATCAGAACTGAATCAAATTCTGTTTCAACAGCATAACTGTTCAATCTCAATATACCCAGCAATATAAATCAATCATATATCAATTCCCACAACTCATAACCGATAACGATACAAATCTGATATCACATCTCAGTCAAATCAACTCTGAAATTCATAACAATTCTATACGTTATCCGTTCTTCAATCCGATTCCGATTATACGACATCTAACATATCAGAAACATCATATATGAATCATATCCGATTCTGTCAATATCATAATTTCAAGACATATCAGAACCTAAGAAAACTTACGTCCAGTTGAAGCCTGCGTCGATAGAAACTCAGTACTGAAGTCGGATTCAAAATCAGACAGACGGATCGAAATATAAAGGCGTAAGGATTTCTGACGCTTCCTTCGTAGCTTTTCTCGAATCCTTCTGATTAATCCTGGAAGCATGACTTATATATATATATCTCAAATTGCATGGCTTGGATACGTGTCTATTTTTCACCCATTTCTGTCGGCGCTCGGGCGGTCGAGAATTACCGCTCGGGCGCCGAACCTTCTGTCCGGGTACTCGGCTTACCATCCACTAGCGCTCGGGCGGTCAAAAACTACCGCTCGGGCGCCAGAAGTTTTGTCCAATTTCTCACCGTATTGAACATCGGCGCTCGGGCGGTCAAAAACTACCGCTCGGGCGCCAATAGTTCTGCCCCAAAATTGTGTCATTTATATGCTTGGCCCAATCTGGTCTCGCAATGATCCGTCTATAATCATATCAGTTCAAAATCAATAATCTCAGATTAATAGAATCAAAATCTCGGACATTACATAAATATAATAAATGATTCAAATTTGATCATGTATGACCTCTTATGAAATATATTGAAAAATTCTCTAGTGACATCAATCCATCGAGCCCAGTACCAAAAATTCATGTCACAAACTTGGATTTGTCACAGTTAAAAACTCAGACACCAGATACTCTATTATCATGTTCTCTTTAATTACATTCATTTTCAATTAATTTAAGTAGTGATCAAAATACAGGTAACAGTTCATCCGAGCGACATCTTGGAGTTAAAAAAATCAAAATTAAAGAAAATAATGACAACATTTTAGAATTATTATCTATGATGAAACAAGGACATCACGACCTTATGAATGTACTAGAAAAATGATCCACTGAACTTCAACAAAATTATGATATTAAAACGCTGACATTGAAAATTGATAAATTGAAATTAGAAAATCAGCAAAAGAAAATTGAAACTCGACAAAAAGAAGTGGCGTCGACTGCCTTTCAAGAGGAGAACCGTATTTTATACATGGATTTGAGCACAATTAGTGATCCAGAAATACTTGAAAAGTTCAAATTGAACAAACAAAAATTTTGCAAAAAAGAGAAAGACACAAACAACAAGACGTTGACATGTTTGAAAAAATATTATGGTGATTTTGGAGGATCTGGATTCAAACGAGTTGTTACTAATAATCCACACAATGTAAAAACTTAGAGAGGTTTTTTTTTTCTTTTAATCGAATTTTGAATGTGTCAAGGTTAATATATCTTGAAATCCTATAAATTTGTTTCATTGTAAAATTATTGACATAAAATTAACTATGTAAGAATCTAGAGTTTATGCATTTATTTTTAAAAAAGTTAAATCAATGACATTTGAAAAAATGTCTTTTTTCAGAATGCGAAATAGAAAAGTGACTTTTTTTTAGAAAAAAATAATATGTAAGTTTTTGGATAAAAAATTTGATAACATAAATGTTGATCGGTCATATTTATTCAAGTGTTCACATTATATTCCACGTCTTTGTACATATCTTCTAGTCATAATTAAATGTCTAATATAGTGATTTGATTTCAAAACATACATCTTTATTAAATTTTACAAAATTGCAGCAATCGTAACTTCTTTGTGGCTGCATCAATGAACACGAACATGAAGGTCATAATTTCCAAGGTTTTGTTGTTCCTCTTTAATCTTCTCTGCAGAAGAGTTGGCTGAATCACTACAGCAGAATAACCAAATTGATCGAAGTGTGTGTATTTCTCCAATACCATATGGGATTTCCTTCAAGTGTGAAAGACACCCAAGTCGAAGTTTCTCAAGGCGTGGGAAGTGAGAGTTGTCTGCTACCCACTCCACAAGATCTGTATGATAAATTTCTAAGCACTTCAACTCAAGGAATTGTCCTTCCACAGGATTCCATTTACGCCCCCTGACTGCGTGATAGCATAAATTCAGAACTTCAAGATGAGGCAGTGAGCCAACCACTGTCAAATCTTCCCAACACACTCCGCAGTGTTTCAAAGTCAACTTCTTGAGCGATTGTGGAAAGCAGAGATTTTGAGGCAAATTCTTGTAACTGTCCAAGAAAAGTGATTCGAGATTACGTAAACGGGCGATATTGTAAACTTCATAGTCATTCCATCCAATGCAACGGCATCCAATGCAACGGGAAAGTCGCCTGTAATTAATTCCCAGTTTTTTTATGTTTGGGATTCTATGCACAACCTCATCCGTAAACCTGACATCCTGCATCTTAGAGAGAGTTTGCAGGTTTTTCAGAACAAGAAAATCTCGCCTGCCATTTTTGCTGTTGATGCTCAGAGGATCAGGCAAATAAAAGTATCCTAGTTCCCATTTTAGATGCCTGAGTTGTGGCATTTCCCATATTTCAGCCGGCAGCTTGATTGCCTTCAAACCCGAAGATTGACCAGTAATGGTTACAGTCTGCAGATTCCAAAGTAGGGATAGAGATTCCAAAGTATTCAACATATTTGGAAACAATAGAGGGTTGAAATCAATGAATCTAGAGTTAACTAATCGCAAAATTTCTTTTCATAAGAGCAGATATCATCCATGTTGAGTGCTCTTAGCAGTCTATGCAGCTTTGCAGCTGTGGATTTAAATTCACCACATGTCAATGAATGGGTATCAAAGACCTGTTGTCGGCATTCCTCTTTGTCGGAGCTTCGCGGAATAATAAGCCGACGCTTATTATCGATGATTCCACTATGATTGTTCAGGCTATCCATCATATTGACACGAAGAAATTTCTCCTTTTGAGCTTCCCTGAGGCATAGTTCTCTTACGAGATCGTGGATGATGCAAATTTTGATTTTGTTTCTAGAACCGTATTTATGAATCATAATGAGATTTCTTTCTATTAGTTCTTTTAAATTATCCTCTGCAATTTCCTCCAAACTTCTAGATCTGATCGGTTTAAGAATCCCCTTCGCTACCCATAATTTCACGAGCCTTGAAATTCTAATCTTATGGTCTTCCGGAAATATCGCCATATAAAGGAAACATGGTTTTAGATGAACAGGTAAGTGCTTATAACTTAAAGATAATATATTAAAACAGTGCCCATCACCTCCCATATTTAATGCCGCATACGTATCATTAGCTAAACACTCCCAATATTCAAGTGTTCGACTAGACTTTGCAAGAAGTCCACTAATAGCAACAATGGCTAGAGGAAGTGCTCCACAATTTCTCACAATTTTCTTTCCTACTTCCTTGAACTCAGGAGGGCAACTTTCTTTTCCAAACACCTTGTCACAAAACAAAGCCCAACTTTGATCCTCGTCTAGAAAATGTAGTTGATGAGGGGTACACGACCGAAAATCATCAGCCACATTTGTTAGTCTCGTAGTGATCATGACTCGACTACCATTGTTATTGTCTGGAAAAAATCTCTTTATGTCATTCCAACACTCGATACTCCAGAGGTCATCCATCACAATCAAATATTTTATACCAGACAAACTTTTATACAACTGTTCTCCTAATTCATCGTCAGTCGATTGAGTAATTTCTTCACATCCCTCTTCTTTTCTACATTCAGTAAGAACTCTAATATCGTTCAAGAGGTTTAAAATGATTTCTTGCTAGCTATATTGTTGGGAGATTGTAACCCAAGCATGTACGTGAAAGTGCTGCACGATATATGGATCATGGTAAACATTTGTAGCAAGTGTAGTCTTACCAATACCACCCATCCCGACAATCGAGACGATCCGGAGATTGGAATTGTGTCCGGTGAGTTTCTCCATGATTTGAATCAAATCTTCATCAAATCCCACCATAGTATTCTTGCTATTGGAAGCACTTCGTATGAAAGAACCAGCAGTCGCAGCTTTTCTTGGCTGCTCCATGATTTTTATCCCTCCAATTTCCTTGATCTTCATCACATCTTTCTTCATAGAACCGATTTCTTCTATTATTTTCTGCAAATCTTGACTGAACAGAGTGGAGCTCCTCCATAGGGTCATTTTTTTAAAACAAAGGTAGACAAAGTCTAAACAACCAAATATCCCACTCCTCCTCTCATCTTCAGAATTTTGAAGAAGTTGATCCACCACGCGACTTTCAATGATATCTTCTGCTGCGTGTGCTGATCTTGCAATTTTTTCCTCCAATCCCTGAATTTCATCCGCCCTTATCAACGGAAAATCTTCCAGGAAATCTTGCAGGAAAGAGACATTTTCAAGCACAGAATGGATCTGGGTTTTGTCAAGAACAGCCCTTTGGCGCGGTGGGTGTTGCAATAACTGGTCAAGAATATGTCCGAGAGAGAGCAGTGATGCATAAGCCGCCATTTCCGATCTCTGATTTCTCAGTATTAGCGTTGCCTTACTGGCATCGACTTTACTGGCATCGACTTTGGAATCATGGTTGCCAGAGCAGCAGCCCGATAATTAGTTCCCGTTAGGATCATTTCCAGGAACATTTTTCTTTCTAATTACATTTTTTGGTTTTTTTATGAATAGTACGAAATTTCAAATTAATATTAGACAAAAAACTTGTGTGAGACGGTCTCACTGGTCGTATTTTGTGAGACGGAGTAATACTTTTTATGTTAAGAATATTACTTTTTATTGTGAATATCAGTATGATTGACTCGTCTCACATATAGAGATTCGTAAGATCGTCTCATAAAAGACGTACTTTTGATATAATACATGCTTTTGGACTAAAAATACGAAATTACCAAAACATCAAAATTGGCCACCAGCTTGTCTAAAAATAAAATAAAAAGATTGTGATCTTTGACCTGACATCAATTTTTTTTAAAATAAAACATAGAATTATTAAAATATAATAAAAATTATATCTATTATAATTTTTTTGAGGAAAATCTTTGTATTAATTATTGAGTTATATTTTATTTTGTACAATTTAATTTCAAGTTCTTTGTATTTTTAATCGTAAAATTTTAATTGTCAAATAATTTGAAATGTATAATGGGTACTAGAATTTGAAGCGTACATGCCACATACGTAAAATAATAATAAATAAATATTATATATTATATTGCATATTTATGATAAACTTTTATTTGTGTGAAGTGATAATATTTGATAAAATATATTTTTTAATATTGTATTGAAAATTTTAATTTACTTTTTTTAATGACGTATGTTGCACGTTGAAGCATTTCGTGCCAAATGTAAGTACATTTAGATATTGAAACATCAACCTTTGATAATACATGATAATCATATATTTGTAGCTAGTTAATTAAAAATACAACATTTTCCAACAACTGAGTAACACTCAGTGTTTTGATTAAGCTCAAGAACGTATAAAACATCAGAATTAACTTCATACCTGAGTGCCTTCAATTGCTACAGTCCCTTTGCTTTTCATTGCAATATATGCTCAATTTCCATTTCTTACTTTGAAAATGGCGGTCTCGTTAAGCTCTTTGAAGAGATCTCGATCATAAGTCATGTGGTTTTTACAACCACTGTCTATAAGCTAACTTTCTGTGTATCCATTGCTGGAAAAGCAAGATATATACTACAAAAAACTGTTCCTCTTGAGGTTGATCCTCGATAACCTTTGCTTCTCCTGGTTGTTTTTGAGTCTTGCATATCATTTCCACATGCACTAATATATTTGCAACTTTTTATTTTTTGTGATAGTTTTGTTTTTGGATTTCATGTAGGCATCAACTTCGGAGGATCATGTCGATTGTTGATATCTTGTTTGTTGTCTGACGTTCTTGGTTGAATCTTCCTTTGGTAATAGTTAACTTGACCATCAGCTTTTATTAAGTCCAGAAATTCTCGAATTATTTCTGCTGCATGATCTGAAAGCTTTTTTCTTTAATTATGTACTTTCCACTGCTTGCTGCTGAATAACCTTCGATTATAACTGGAGCCAAATTTTTGGTAATGTTGGGAAATCTTAATACTTTATTTTATAGTCAAGAATGACTAATTTGATCACTATGCATGGACGTCTTGCTATTAGTTTTCTTTGTTTTCCAGATGATTGAAAGTGGTTGGCAGTTGAGAGTATTGGCAACAGGCCTTGTGTGGTGTATCCAACCGATAAATAAAGGGCTCGATGATTTGAATTCTTTATCAACACTTAAAAATCGTACTCCCTCCCATCTTTAAAATCTATAACACATGTCTAGAGCTTATATATCTGTGGCAAAACCCCATTCTAGGCACGGGTGACGCTTCATCTCCGAGCTTAAATCCTAGCTAATTATATAATATTTCTGACAGGTCAGAAAGAAATGACTCCAAATAGAAAATAATTTACTTGATGAATATGGAGCATGAATTTACTAATAAACATGGGAGAGTTTCAGCTTATATTAATTAAGACACAATAAAAGCTTGTAAAATTTTAATCCAATATTCATGTTCTATTATCGAAAGGATGGTTTTGTTTTTTGTGTGTGTAAGAATAAATGGTTTTTAGCTTATGTTAGATGGGTACTAACAATGGTAATCCTGAATCGTCTCCTGCAGCAGGTTGTTTGAGACTACGATGGTGGTGTAGCGTTCTTAGGCTTGTTTCAATTGCCTCCATCTGCCCCAGGCATGGACATGAACCCGAAGGTCATCATTTCCAAGGTTCTGTTGTTCCTCTTGTATCTCCTTTGCAGAAGAATTAGCTGAATCACGACATCCTTCAATGAAATTGATATAAGTGTTGGTATTTAGACAATCCCATATGTGATTTCCTTTAGGTTTATAACTTGTCGAAGCACAAGGTTCTCAAGGCGTGGGAAGTGAGAGTTGTCTGCTATCCACTCTTCAAGATCAGTGCTTCCGATTTGTAGGGATTTAAGTTGAAGGAATTCTCCTCCCACTGGATTCCATTCCTGCCCTCGAACGACATAGTCTTTCAATTTGAGAACTTCAAGATGAAGCAATAAACCAACCAATGTCAGATCTTCCCAAGACACCCTGCAGTAGCTCAAAGTTAACTTCTTGAGGGAATGAGGAAAGCGGAAATTTTGTAGCACATCCTTGGTACACTGTAAGAAAAGTGATTCAAGATTACGTAAATGGACAACTTTCATGGTATTGCCATCCATAGACACTGGTAAAATTCAAGTAATTCCCAATTTTTTAATGTCAGAGATTCTATAAATAGCCTCGTCGGTACACCTGAAATTTGTTATTTTATATAGAGTTCATAAATTGTTAAAAACAAAAAATTTCTGGGAGGATCAAGCAAACAAAAGCCTCCTTCCTTTTTTAGGTGCCTGAGTTGTGGCATGTTCCATATCTCAGCCGGTAATTCAATTGGCATATTACTCGAAATATCATCAATGTTAACGGTCTGCAAATTCCAGAGTAGGGATAGAGATTCTAAAGGATTCAACAGAAATTAAAACAATTGAACCTTGAAAGCAATGTATCTAGAGTAAACTAGTCATAGAATTTCTTCGTAGGAGCATATATAATCCATGTTGAGTAATCTTAGTAGTCTAAAACTATTATCCAGCTGTGAAAATGTGAATTTGAATGTTTTACACATCAATGAGTGTGTACATGATGCCGAGTTCATGGCATAAAAGACCTGTTGGCATTCCTCTTCCTTCGAGCTTTGACGAATAATAAGACAACGCATATAAATGGAGCTTCAGAGATGATGATTTTTTTTAATTTTTTTGAGCTTGGTGATGATTTTTTAGGCTATGCGTACTTACAAAGAGAAATTTCTCCTTTTGAGCTTCCCTGAGGCATAAGTCTCTTACGACATCATGGATGGTGCAAGTTTTGACTTTGTTGTTCGACCCGTAATTACTGACCAGAATGAGATTTCTATCTAATAGATATTTTAAATTATCCTCTGCATTTCATCCAAACTTCCAGATCCTATCGGTTAAAGAATCTCCTACACAACCAACACTTTAACTAGCCTTGAAATGCTAATTCAGAGTCTTCTGCAAATATCGCCAAATATAGAAAACATGGTCTAAAATGAACGGGTAAGTACTTATAACTTAGAGATAATATCTCGAAACAATGTTCAACGCCTCCCACATTCATTGCTGTGAACATATCATTAGCAACATACTCCTAATCTTCAACTTTTTCGCTCGCCTTTGAAAGAAATCCACCAATAGCAAAAAATTGCTAAAGAAAGTCCTCTACGATTTCTTTAATTCAGGGGGGCAACTATCTTGTCCAAACACTTTGTCACAAAATAAAGTCCAACTGTTATTCTTGTCTAGAAAATTTAGCCGAGGAGGGGTACAAAACTGAAAATTATGATAGTCTTGTAGTTACCAGGACTCGACTACCATTATTATTATCCGTAAAGAACCTCTTTATGCCATCCGAAACCTCGGTACTCCATATGTCATCCATTGCAATGAAATATCTTCTATCAAACTGTTGTTAACGGACCAATGAATCAGCTCCAGCTTGTAAAAGCATGAAAGGGGTCAACTCGAGTCAATGTGGAAATTAAAAGAGCTTAGTTGACAAAGTGTAGGATTAGAGGTTAAGAGTTAGTTAGCCTAATATATTCAAGTATTATGTCATTAGCTAAGAGTATGAAGTATTCGTTTCCTTCTTTCTTCTTCTTGGCTTCTGCAACTTCTAAAAGGCTTGAGGCCACAACTCTTTCTTGCTGTAATCTCTTTTGAGCGAGAATAAATTCCATAACTCTTGGTTTGACAGTGGATGTGGGCTCTTTTAGTCGAACCACTATATATCGCGAATTCTTGATTGCATTCCGTAATTTTTTTAGTTTCTTTATATTCAATTACGTTTTGGTTGAATCCATTTGTTCCTGAACCTATGCTGAACGCGTGTTGGGATCATTACATAAAACAAACAAACTTCCATGTAGACTTAATCCTAATTAACCATAATTCTTTCTGAGTAATTTCTTCACCTTCCCTAGCTAGAGCTCCGACACCTTTTAACAGGCTTAAAAAGATTTTGTGCACATTATATTGTCTAGATATTGTAACCCAAGCATGAAGACCAAAGTGGTGCACAATCGAAGGATTGTCGAAAACATTTCTCGCCAGGGTAGTCTTGCTGATGCCACCCATCCCAACGACCGAGAGAATATGGAGATTTGATTCATCTCCGGTGAGTGTTTCCATCATTTGAATCAAATCGTTATCTAATCCCAGCATAGTATTAGATGCACATCTTAACGAAGAACCAGAAGTCGCAACTCTTTCTTTTGGCTGCTGCTTAATATTTATCCCTTCAGTATCCTTAATATCCATCACATATGTCTTCATAAAACAAATTTCTTCTATTACTTTCTGCAAATCTTGACAGAAGAGAGCGGAGCTCCTTTCGCTTTCAGTTTCGGAATTTTCAAGAATTTGATCCACCACACGACTTTCGATGATATCTTCTGCTGCATATGCTGAGCTTACAATATTTTCCTCCAATCCTTGAATCTCTGCTCCCCTTACTAGCGAAAATACTTCAAGAAAATCTTGCAGGGAAGTGATATTTTCAAGAAGATAATCGATTTGGGCTTTGTCAAAAACATCCCTTTGATGTGGTGACTGTTGCAATAACTGGTCAAGAGTTTGTCCGAGAGAGGAGATGCATAAGCTGCCATTGTTGATTTCTCACTGCCCAAAATTAATCTGTAATTTCTTGCACTGGCGTTGACTTACCATTGTACAAGAGCTACAGCCAAATACACTGGCCCAATTTATCATTTTTGGAAATATATTCTTCTTATTAAATAAATAATATACATTATTGATATTCTAATAAGATATATTAGATAATTTAAAATTTAGTGATTTGAGAAAATACCAAAAAAATACACGTGTTTTTCATCTCTAAACTTAATTAAAAACATATATATATTCCGTAATTTGATTTAAAAAATTAAAATAATAACTTGGGTTTCTTTTTAATTTTATCTCGAGTTTTTCCCATTTCTTTAAAAAAAAAACAGAAGGGTTGTGGTTTTTCTTTTACTTTTTTTTCCTCTAACTCTGAATTGGTTCACTACAGCCTACCAATGGAATTGATCCAAGTATTGGTATTTTCTCCAACACCATATGTTTGACTTCTCTCGCGCAACTTAGGTCGTCTCTTTTTAAGAAAAGTTACATGAAAGGGGTTACGACGATGGGTAGGCTTTTATTAAAAATTTCATATTCAATGGTGTTAAATCGACGTTTAATTCCCGCCATCATTATTCAAAATTGCTCTCTTTCAAGAAAAACTTGACACAATGGTGGGCTAAACTATTTTATTACTTTGTTTCTCACACACGCACGCACGCACGCACGCATATAATTACATCAGATAAAAATTAAACTTTTGTTGTGCTCGAGAAACTTCTTTCAGAAAATTATTTCAAAATCATCATGTCTGAAAAATCACAGTTAAATCGACAACATCATTAAATTTTTTTAATTTAACTACCAATTAAATTTAATACCTAATGTCTAACACCTAAATAATTTCATGTGGTCTAAGTGGATTTTTCATTTAATTTTCAAGTGTTACAAGAAATATGGGATACAGCAGGAAAAATGTATCCAGATATTGGAAAATCGTCTCAATTCCTTGAACTTCGGACAAAAATAAAAGATATCAAGCAGAGGGAGAATTTTGTCACCCAATACTTCTCTGACCTACATGATATTTTGCAGGAATTAGACTTGTTCGTTGAGGAATCAACATTGTATTCCACCTGCTGTATCAAGGTCCGGCTGTCTCGGGAAAAAGAACGAGTCTTCGACTTTCTAGCGGGCATCAACAACAACCCGATGATGTCCGTGGTTGAGTGGTTGCTCGTGATCCATTTCCCTTGCCTGAAGATACATTTGCTGATGTTGGGTGTGAGAAAATGCATAGAAAGGTGATGCTTTCTGATGATACGTCATCCCAACGCTCTGCCCCCTGATGTCTCTGCCCTTGTCACTCACAAGATGTCACCCACTCTCACGTCCCGAGATCGCGACGTAGCATCTAAATTGTTTAACAATTTAGATATTGTAACAATAAGTCTCATAAGCGATAACTTTATCACCAGCCCTAAAACATGTCTTCTTCATCATCCTCTGCTTCATCTTCATTCTTATCTGGTGAGGAAAGTAATGGGTGAGCGTTTGGGAAAACACACGGTAGGTGAGAGAAGTTTGTACACCCGAATAACATAAAATACATATATACATAATTGTGGATGCTACACGTCGTATTGAAAGATATTATAAACAAAACGTGAACACATATAATGCACTGAAATTTCATCTCATCATGCATGTTTCATTATTGGGAGCCATATATTACGGTTTTATACCCATTATAGAGGGTTATAAATTACGATTTTATTCCCACAGCAGAGGTCCATATCTTATTATATAACTTTTAATTTCAATATCAAATCATAACAGTGCCCTTTCAAAATTTCAAGCATATCGAATGAATCTAAGGGAGTGAATGAAACACATACAAATCAAAGGTAATATGATGTACGATTGAATTTTTAAAACAAAAACATCAATGTTTAAAACATAGACAAGTCTACTTATAGAAAATATATATATATTATAAAAACTCACTTACCTTTATCTTTAGTATTACTAGAAAAATACGAAAACAAAAGAAGAATAACACAATAACACTTCAAAACGCAACATCACTTTGACAGGAAAAAAAATCGCCCAATGTGTAGTTCAAAAACTCGACTTTTGCACTAAGTAATCTCGAAAAGTGGCAAAACTTGTGGAAGAATAACCTCAAAAATTTGATGCTTGTGAGAGTATTAATTTCCAGTGAAGGGTCTAGAATATTTATATGGAGGCTTGCATTCTTGTGTTGCCTTAAATAGTTCACTCTTGCAACGGTAATCAAATGTTGACTCTTGGTAATCAAGTCATTCCATCTTAGTAGTGGTGATCTTTTTTTAGCTCTATCATGCATTAAAGGGGGCAAATTTTGGGTCCAAAAAGTCTTATTTGATAGGTTGCATGCAAGTGGTTTCTTGGGCTCAATGCCCTTACAAAAGACTTGACGTGAGCACTGTAAGCGCCGATGCCATATGGAATCCCCGGAAGCAAGACGATGCACATGTGGTTCAGCCTCAAATCGCCTAGGATGTTCCTGGACAATCTGGCATGTCAAAACCATTCACCAATGATAAAATTGAGCAGAATGAACAGTATTGACAATTCCTCTGTTAGATGTCCTCAATCCTGCAAAAAAATCTCATGTCATTCATGCTCAATGACCCAATCTGGTATGACTTTTTCGGCCTTTTCCTCAAAGTATGTTGGATATTGGATTGTTGATTCTGGTGCTTCAGAACACATGACACCCACTTCCATTTTTTTTTTTTTTGCACCATTACTACTTATTCGAGTCCCACCTTTGTAAAAATTGCAAATGGATCTTTGACTCAAGAAGTTGGTTTTGGTAGCACTCGTCTCTCAAAGGATTAATCCATAATTTTGTTTTTCTTGTTCTTTCCTTGACATGCAACCTCATTTCTGTCGGTAGATTCACACTTGATAATAAATGTGTTGCCAAGTTTGTGCCTCTATCGTGTCAATTTCAGGACCAACTATCGGGGAGGATGTTGGTCGTGCTAGAATTCACAGTTATCTTTACTATCTTCGGGATGTTCCGTTTGAAGGTCTTTCTATTGCAGTGTCTAATATTGCATCTACTTCTGTTTCTAGGTCTAGGAAAATAATGTTATGGCATCATCGATTGGGCCATCTCAGTTTTTTTGTATTTAAGATGATTGTTCTCATCTTTATTCAATAATAAACAACTTGGTTCATTTGATCGTGATATTTGTCATTTGACTAACCAAACACATTCTCTGTTTCTACCAAAATCATATACACCATCCGCACTATTTACACGGAATCATAGTGATATAATGGAAAGTGGATAGAAGAAAGCAAGAGATGTTGAAAATAATTATAGAATATCGTGTTAGTTCAAGATTTAGTAAGTACGAAACGAAAGATTTCATCTTTTTAAAAAAATTAATTGTAAAATGTGTAAATATATATATATTTTTATATGATCTAAATCTATCTAAATTTTATAAAAGTATGTATTTATGCAAAAAAAAAATTTGAGATTTGAAAATCTTATTGTTTGTTTTTTTTTTAAAAAAAAAAACCTTTTAATGACAGTCGATTGTCACACCAAACTCGTTCCAATCTGACCTTTCAACAAACACTTGCAAAGTTGTGGAAAGGTTAAATTAGGGTTTTTTTGGGGTTCTAATGTTGAGGGACCACCATGGCTGATTCATCATCAACCTCCGAAGAACCCCTAATTGAAAAGTTGGGGTTAGGGCTTTTGATCCCTGATAAGGACCTATCGGATCCGGTTGCCCCCCGTCTATTGGATGTTGAGGTTAAGCGTTCCGAGTCGCCGAAAATTTCCCCTGATGGGGACAATGATTCACCAACGAATGGCATGGTGGAGGTGATGGACGATGTTGATAGCGACTCGGAGGCTCAATTGCTTGATTCCATTGAAAGGCAGGTGCGTCAGCTGACGATTGAGCAGGCTGAAATCGAGGCGGGCCTTGAGAAATTGCAACACGTTGGAGGCTGGGAGGAGAATGGTGTGAAAATAGAGGAGAGGGAGTATGCTGACGAAGAAAAGGATGAACAGGAAAAGGAGATTAGTGAGGAAGAAAATGGGGACGAAGAGGGTGATGAGGAGAATGCTGATGTACATTTACCGGGAGCGAGTCCGTTCAGGGGAGCGAGATATAATAATCTAAGTGGTGGTCGGAGGTATGTTACCTATCCAATTAGACCTGATGCGGAGGATTGTGTGTATTACATGAAATACTGGTCCTGTAAGTTTGGATCTAATTGCAAGTTTAATCACCCTCCGAGGAGAAGGAATCAGGTCAGTTTTCTAACAGAATGTCTGTGATTGTGTGCGGAAGAGAAGAAATATGTGGATCTTGGTTGTTGTTTATTTGATTGTTGCTAATGGTTGGTGCATTTTATGAGATTGAGTAATTGAAATCTACTTGGTAGCACTTAATTTATATTTTTGCTAGGGAATGGCATATGATGGCACACTTGTTCAGAAGAACTTGATTATTGTAGAATATTGTTTTATGGGATGGATATGTTCATCAGTACTTTGCATCTATAGTGTTATTCCCATTTGAGTTGTATATATACATGTAGCTGGATGGATATGTTCATCAGTAATTTGCATCTGTAGTGTTATTTCGTTTTTGGTTATATATATTTATAGCTGGTGAATGGTCGCCCAATAATTCTTTCTGCTATTGAAAGTGATGGCATGACCCTATACCCTCTTTGATTTTGATTATAATGTTTCTCTTGCTTACCTTTTTGTCTTATGATATCGGGCATAGCAGCATAGCTAGTTATGTCTTTTGAGTTTGAGATGGTTGAATTGCTGCATTTATAAGGGCTTGCTGGAAGTCTTACAAAAGGAATATAATATTATGGCCATAAAAAGGTTATACGGTCTGGAAGACCAGTGCATAGATCCGTCCCGATCCTAGCCTACTTGACTACGTTCCCATTTCTCCAAAAATGGTTGAATTTTATTAGTCATTTGTGAGTTTGGTCAATCTTATAGAGGAAATCATACTTTGAATATTTTAGCTACTTGTAAATTTGTAATGATGTGCATACTGCAGTAGCCTGTGCCGTTTTTTTCCTGTTGCAAATTTCTTTGTAATGTCAAAACTTGGTTAGTAGTTTGAAGATCGGGTTCTAACGCGCTCATTTATGCATAGCATGTGCTAACTTGAAATTCTTCTCCAGGGTTTTCTTACTGAGAAAGAAAGTTAAATATCATTGCTAAGTTGTAGATGGACTTTGTCCCAGCTTCATTATTCAGTGTTAATTGTTTGTCTGTCTCAAATCCTTCGAGGTACTGGAGGTTATTACTTTCACTCGTTGATTTTCTTTTCTCCTAATGATTTGATAATGCAGGGCATTAAAGAGAGAGTGAAGACCGGAGAAGAAAATTCTGAGAGGGAAGGACAGATAGAATGCAAGGTTTATTGTCAATGATATTTTTTTTCCTGGTCATAGAGCGATTCATTTCTTCAAAGCATATGATTTTTTTGGCACTTGGCAAGACCTCAATTTCGATTTTCTTACTGCAATTTCTCCTTGATACGTCGTGGTATAAGAATGCTAGATGTCCCTTAATTCCTGATCCTTACAGTGTCCCTTGTTATTTCTTGGTTTGCTAATTTCTGAGTCATATCAACATACCTTTCCTGATAACCATTATCCTTGATATTTTCAGCATGTTAATGACTGGTGTTTCTGGTGACATGTCATTCCAGCTTGACTGCTTATGTATTTTTGTTTGTCTGAGGCAAAAGCGTACTTTAATTCTTTGCAGTATTACCTGTCTGAAGGAGGATGCAAATATGGAAAAGATTGCAAATACGTTCACGGCACAGACCGGACCTCCATGTCTCATACTCTGGAGTTAAACTTTTTAGGACTGCCGATTCGACTGGTATAGCTCTCTCATTCTCGTAATTTGAAACTGGTGTTTTTCTAATGAATGCGCTGATCATTTTTCCTCCTATGCAGGCTTTGGGTTAATTTAGATTTTTAAATGATCTTCATTGACTTGAGATAAACTAATTAGTTTTGATTGGCTAAATTATTTAGATGTCATTTTCCCCCTGATACATAGAAATGGGAACAGTAGAATTTTAGCTATGTATTTCACGGAATCAGAGACTTGGTACAAATAATCCACCTATTAAAATTGCACATAGTTTTGATCTTATGTAAGTTACAATTCAACATTTTGTATCTTTGGCGTGTCCAAAGTAGTAATGGTTTTCTTTCATGCAGGGAGAAAAGGAGTGTCCATACTACTTGCGCACTGGGTCCTGTAAATATGGGCCAACTTGCAGGTTTCATCATCCAGAACCTACAGCCGTGACAGTAGGTGACTCACCTTCTGGATTTAGCAATGGTGGATCTCTTCCATCACAGCATATTTCCACATCTTCTGTCTCCTCGTGGTCTTCTCCAAGGACCTACAATGAGGCATCTCCGTTTCTACCTTATCCTCCGCACCACCAAGGCGCCGCCCCTACTACGAATTCTGAATGGAATGGGTATCAGGTAATGTATTACCTTTTGAGTATTCACATATTTGTATGGACCACTGTTTTCTTTGTTCTTCTTTTGTTATAAATTAGGTTTATTATTCATGGAAAAGATGTTTTAGAGATTAATCAAAATTTCACTCCTTGTCATTTTTAATTTTGTCTAGGTATGATATTTGAGTTCTCACTCTAGCTTTCTTTTGGGCAGTTGGTGTTAACGTATAGCTTTCTTCTATCTCTATGTCTGATTGATTTTTAAAATTACAGCATTTTTCTCTAACATTGAATAATATGTGGAATATTATAGATGGTTGTCACTTGTCCATTACTTTTTATCCACCTGCTGAAGCATTTACTCAGATCTGAATTTGTAATAGATTCCAGATCAAACCTATCTTGTCCTGATTTCCATGGACATGTGGTTGGGGATAATATATTTTCCTTACGATTTTGTTTTTCCCTTTGCCCCTCATCTCTCTTTTATGTTTTCGAGTGCTAGGAGGGGATGCCACTGTTTATTTTTAAAAAAGATCATTTACTATAGGTTGTTTGTATGAACATAAAAGAGGAAGACAAGGAATTGTTGAACCACCAATCACTGTTAATGTAGGCCCAATTCTATTTTTGTCTGGTGGTAAGCATAGATGAATCTTTAAATATCCCAGGATTGTTTAAATTTCAAATCTATAGTTTGATCGAGTAATTTAAATTCTTGAGTAATTAATTCTTGAGTAATTTTTCTGTACTTCTGTAGTATTATCGATGAAGATGGTTTAATATTTGTCATTGATGATTCTGTTTAATACCATTTCCTTCATATTTTTTGCTCCATTTGAAGGCTTGTTTTATAACTTACACATTAAATTGTAAATGTGAAACTTGTTAGCAAAGGCTTCATAATTAAAGCTTTGAGGCTGGTCTTCGACTCAAAAGAATGAGACGAGTTCTAGCATGACTTGGAACTTATTTTAAATGCCTCAAGTATTCTTTTTAAAATTGTCTTAGCTCCTTAAATGATTTAATTTGTTATTATATGCAAAACAGCAAAAGTTAAAATGATTTGTCAGCGTGCCACATCTTGAGAGCTATCTATTATATGTTTTCATGGAGAGAAACTTGCCAAAGATTTTTCAAGTTTACACTGAACGCTGCGTGCCTCTTTCAGACCAATTCTTAGTCAAAGAAAAAGTAAAATATTCACCTCATTTTTGCTAGATAAATTGTCTTAAATGATGTTGCTGGACTAACTACAAAGTGTGGTGCTATGTTACCCCAATATGGTAATTGTAAGATGGATGGTTCTATCGTCATTCTAAAGATGACATTTTGATATGTATAATGCTCACTATTCTTGTTCATATCGACTCTGTTTTCCAGGCTAACTAGCTAGCTTATAAGTTTATTTATTTTGGGCATCAAAATCTTCCGTGTATATAAGATAGATGCTCATTGTTTCTTATCCGTTCCTTCCTTTGTTTTGATTTATTTGAGGCTGCTGCTTACCCAACATCTGAGAGGAGCCTACCTACACCTCCAGCTTTTGTCATAAACAATCTGCCCACTGAGTTGAACTTCCCCATGCAACGACAACATGATTTCATAGTTGATGAATATCCGGAACGACCGGGTGAACCTGAATGCAGTTACTTCTTGAAAACTGGAGACTGCAAATACAAGTCTAGTTGCAAATATCACCACCCGAAGAATCGTACATCAAAAGCAAAGACAAACTCATATGTTCTCAATGATAAAGGCCTGCCCCTTAGACCTGTAAGTTTGCATTGTAATAGTTTATCGTGTGCCTGCCGCTTTTAAGGTGTTTGCAAACTTTTATTTCTCCATCTGTTAAATTATTTTCTTAACATGTATTGGACTTGGAAGACTCAAGGTTAAAGAAAAAAATTATTGACCAGATAATACGTGTCAAATGTTTTATAACTATGTTCTCGATAATGCAGGATCAGCCCATATGTACACACTATCATCGCTATGGCATCTGTAAGTATGGACCGGCTTGTAGATATGATCACCCGTTGAATCCCAGAATGTTTCCGCTTCCTTTTGATCAGAGACCTTTTGGTGACTTGAGAAATGTTGATGGAGCTGCAAAGTTTAGGCAAGGAAATGAAAGCAGATCTTGAACGTAGCTACCTAATATTAGCATAAGAAATGTTCGAGGTTTTCTGGTAGTCATCAGGATTTAAACTTCTTCTGAACTTTGTTATGAATCTGAACTAAAAATTTTAGACTTAGACATAATATTTCGTGTTAATGAAAGCGCAAGCGGGTATTTGAGGGATTCTTTGGAAGTTCTTTTCCTTCTAATATTTTGTCTATATTGTTAAGTTGACGCCCATTTCGTATCCTCTTACCAATGTGCTGTAAAATTCTCTGGTAAGGGGCAAATGCAATGCATGCCATTTGATAAAGTACATAGATAGGATTGATTTGGAATCTATTACAAATTCAGATCTGAGTAAATGCTTCAGCAGGTGGATAAAAAGTAATGGACAAGTGACAACCATCTATAATATCCAGCATATTATTCAATGTTAGAGAAAAATGCCGTAATTTTAAAAATCAATCAGACATAGAGATAGAAGAAAGCTATCCGTTAACACCAACTGCCCAAAAGAAAGCTAGAGTGAGAACTTAAATATCATACCTAGACAAAATTAAAAATTACAAGGAGTGAAATTTTGATTACTCTCTAAAACATCTTTTCCATGAATAATAAACCTAATTTATAACAAAAGAAGAACAAAGAAAACAGTGGTCCATACAAAGATGTGAATACTCAAAAGGTAATGCATTACCTGATACCCATTCCATTCAGAATTCGTAGTAGGGGCGGCGCCTTGGTGGTGCGGAGGATAAGGTAGAAACGGAGATGCCTCATTGTAGGTCCTTGGAGAAGACCACGAGGAGACAGAAGATGTGGAAATATGCTGTGATGGAAGAGATCCACCATTGCTAAATCCAAAAGAGATGGACAGCGGTGATGTCGATGTCATCATCAAGATGCAGAGGCATTTGAGGGAACACCTTGAAATACTTCAAAACGAGTTTAACAAGCTGGTCTTAAACGCAGAAGTTGCGGGAAGACTACAACAAGCCGATAAGAGAACTGTCTCTGATCGAATCACAGGATGTTTACAGGCATATACTCAGTTATGGTCTGTAATACAAAAGCATATCCTCCAAGGCATTGAGAAGCCATTGGTTTCCCAAATGGAGAGTTTTCGAGTACATGACTCTATACCTGGAGCAGGAGATTCAAATACCCCTAGCACAAGTGTTAAGTCGGGATCATCTCCAGATGAGTCGGCTGAAACAAAAATTGAGACTCCAGATCCTTATCTCGAGTCCTCAAGTCAACCCTTCACCTCGGGGATTGAAGAGGGAAAGATCAACTTTAGACCTAAAACTGACAAGGGTAAATCTAAGATTGATACCAATGAAGCTACAATTTCTCCATTACATGTGTACCAACAAAATTGGGAGAAATTGAAAACCAGAATAGGCATTAACCCAGCCACTATCAGGGTTGATGTTGCAGGAAAATATCCTAGGATATGGATGAAATCGAATTCATATCCAAAGGAGGTCAAAGCTTGGTATGAATTTGAGGCTCTTGCCTCAGTTTATACTACATCACCCAGCTTCTCAGAAATTTCAGGACCACCTAAATGGATCCAGGAAGCTGTTAATGAAACTTGGGCGAATAATGATTATTTGTCCAGAGGAGATATTCTGGAGCTGTATTTTTTCAGTGCAACACCAGAACCAGCAGGGAAAGGCTCACACGAAGCCTTTCATTTCATCAAGCTAAGGAGGCCAAATATGAATGCTCAGAAATTCATGAAGGATCCTCCTACAAACGAAACACCCCTAGTTTCTTCACTTAATGAAGATGACATCTCTGCCATGAGAGCATGTGGATTTTGGGTCTGTCTAATCGAGATGGACAAAGTCAAGTATCCATTCAAATTTTATCAAAATTTTGTAAATGGATCTTTCCTGTTAAATACAATGACGGGAAAAACAACAGGTTTTGCAAAAGACATATTTGAAAAGAAAAGAAATCTTCTGTGGAACATCAAGCTGCCGGCAAGCAAAGAAACTCGCCGAAAATTCTGCAATATGGCGCATGTGAGAAAGATGGTCGGAGAACATCTGCCTAGAATGTCAAAACCAGAAAGAACCGGAGTTTGGTAAAGGATTCAAGCCGAGATATGATCGGAAACACTTTACCGATACCAGTACAAGTGGGGATGAACCACAAGCACGTTTTCCTCAGGGATACAAAAAGCCAAAGATTCCCCGACAAAGATAAAGTATACATTTGATCATCCCACTAAAAAAGAAAGGACCACCATGTGAGTGGAATACAAGGACCACCAATAATCGATGGTAAAGGACAAAAGATCGTTGGATTCTCTATCTTTAAAGATAAAAGAAATCCAATAAACAGACAAGAAACTTTAGACCCCAAAAATCATCTATAAAAAGAAGTAAAAACGTGTTGGAACTTTTCAAGTTCGCAATCTTGATTTTGATGTTGACAAAACTTGTTATTGTGTTTCTAACATATTTACTCAAGTGTGAAGTTGCAAACACAAGAAGCAAGCTGAAACTGAATTTTGCACAAACTGAATTTCTGGCGAGCTTTGGTATTTTGATGATATCTCTCAACTGGATTATCCAAATGACAATCCGCCAACTGGTCTGATTAGAAAACTCAATTTGGAACAAATCGTATTTCACATCAGTTGGGAAAAATCGGATGTTATCATGGTATAACTGATCGCTCAATTACCGAACTGAGCACACGAAAACAGCAATCGGTTGAGTTTGAGTAGCTGCGGTATTTTGGTCATATCTCTCAGCTCGGTTATCGAAATGAAGCGGTTTAGTATGCGTTGGAAAGATAAGACGATGATCTACAAATCATCTTCAGAAGTCAAAGTCTGAATCAAAGCTTAAGATGCTGATAAATGACGATGAAGTTACTGGTTCTGCACAAACTGAAATCAGCTAGGCTGATTTCAGCACACCAGCTGAAACTGAACCAACTGAACCAACTGCTGACCAGCTGACCAACCAACTGAACTGAACCAGCTGCTGACCAACTGAAACTGAACCAGACCAGCTGAAGACCAGTTGAACCAGACCAGCTGAACTGAACCAGCTGAAACTGAACCAGACCAGCTGAAGACCAGTTGAACCAGTCCAACTGAACCAGACCAGCTGAAGACCAGTTGAACCAGTCCAACTGAACCAGACCAACTGAACCAGTTGAACTGATTGACCATTTGAGTTGACCAATTGACCAGAGTTGACCAGTTGAGAAAATGTCCAGCAAGACGAATTTGACCGTTGCAATTCCAGAAACAGTACAGAAACTTTCCAACGGTCATATTCCTGTGTCTAACGTATATATCAGTGTTGGAGCCTATAAATACAACATATTGAAGATCAAACAACAGCTTTTGAAGTGGATTCAAAGTATGGGCAGTTAGCATGAAGATATCAGCTAGTTGAGAGCACAAGCCCTTGTGTGAGGATACATTTGAGATATACACTGTAAATGATAAATTCCTCACACACAATCACTCACATATATACAAGAGAGTTGAACTTCAAAGATTAGTTGAGTGAGTCTTGCACAAAGACAATAAACTTGTGTATGTAGTCTTTGCATATGAGACATTAAACAATATGCTGATTATGAGGTGCTGCCTACAATCTTGAGTGCTAGGAGTTCTAGTTGGGTGCTGCTCTTCCGGAATGGGTTTGTACAAATAGTTGTATAAATCAAAGTCTTCTAGTGGATCCTTCCCAAGGGGAAGAAGGGGTGACGTAGGAGTGTTTGAAATCTCCGAACATCCATAAACAAATTCGTGTCTATTTGTTTATTGCATTTGCTTATCATTTTCAGTGTTTTTAAAGATGCATTGTTGAAGCATTTTATGTGTTCTTCAAATATCAAAATATTGTATACCAAGTGTTTGATAAAATGCTTCAACTGAATATTTTTTACTCATTCAACTTGCATATATTTTAAATGGTTTACAAAATATTTATTCGGTTTCTACGAAGGATTATTTCGAGTATTTTTCCGCTTGATTTGAACACCAAACTCGATTTAATTCATCGGTATTCAATATTTCAAGAACCGAGCTATTTTAGCTCAACGATTACCCCCTAATCGATCCTAACAAAACGAGATAAAAGAAACACACAAGAGTTAAACCGAAATTTGGAACCAAAGAAAAATATATGCTACATATCTTAAGGTTTCAAAAGACGGATTAAAGAAATATAAAAGCTTCTGAAATATTTTAAAGATTTCTACAAACTATTAAAAGAAGAAGAGAACGAGATCTCAGCTGATATAATACAAACGCATATCCACTGGCTATGCTAGGAGATAAAATCAGAAGAACAAGTCATTGCTAGATTAATGATCTAGAAAGGGACAAATCAAGAAAAGGTGAAGGGACCACTCAACCACTACAGAAAGTTGTCCACATGCAAGCTGTCAAGGCTCATCAAGAGTTGAAGTCCAAATTTCAAATCCGAAGAGCTTTGTATAAATAAGCAAGAAGAAGGAAGTTGGGTTCATCAAACATTTCCTAAATTTCTTTTAGAAATAAATTATAATATTTTTGTAGTTTATGTGTTTTGTTAGTTCAGCTACTAAAAAAGTTTCTCCTCCTCTACAGGAGGTTACTATGTAATAATAATTTGTTATGTTTGAATAAAAGAATCAAGGCTTTTTCCCCTCTCATGTATTGTTTCAAATTGAGCTTTTTACTATACACCATGAGGTAAGAAACGAAACGGGGTTGTGCCAAGTATTGTTGAAGGAATCTGCGTCAGGAACCATCTGTTGCGACTGCGTGGTTAGGCTGTGAGGAGCAGTCTGTAAAATCCGGTGGATATAATCCACGATACTCCGGTCAAAGAGGTAAACAGTTCAATTCATTATACGGAATCATGATGGGCCTTTTATTAAAAAAAAATCGTTCATTTAAGTATGGTATATAGACTGGAAGCTTTGCGTAGCCGTATGTCTTGAGGCTATATGCCTTTAAGAACAGGCTCGACATGTATAACAATGTCACGTACCAAAATCAAAGAATTAAGGATGTTTTTGAAAATTTTAGATAAATGGGGAGTTTAAACAAAGAAATAAGGGGATGAGGAGTCGGGGAGAAAGTTGAGAATGAGAAAATAGTGATTGGAAATGTGCCCTTTTTTTAATGTCGGTTCACTTTATCATTAATTTCTGATTCACACAAAATTGATTTTGAAAAAAAAAAAGAAAAATCCTATATTTATCTACTCCAGACATAGATTTTGTCGATCCATTTTTTATATTTAGCGAAACAACATGTATTTACGGTTAAAATATTGTTAAACCATTTTCTCTCGATTTAAAAATATTTAATCATTTTTTTTCCAGAAGAGATTTGTAAAATATACGGACTATGGAGTAAATATAATCCATCCAAGTTCCAAATGTTGAAAGTGCATGTTCAACCTAGATTTTTTTTTATTATACTAATATAGTAAATGAGAAAAACTTATAATAAAAAATTAAAACCTATTCGTCAATATGTTTTTTAAAGGTGGCTATAATTTCTTTATTATTATTATTATTATTATTATTATTATTATTTAATTTTTCTAATTTATTTTTAATATTTTCGTGTAAAATTATATAAAAACGTTATAGCCTGGATCCAACATTTGTTGCTCATGAATAAAAAAAAGGCAAAAACTTGCGTGAGACGCTCTCACAGGTCGTATTTTGTTAGACGGATCTCTTATTTGTATTATCCATGAAAAATATTACTTTTTATGCTAAGAGTATTATTTTTTATTGTGAATATCAGTAGGGTTGACCCGTCTCACAGATAAAGATTCGTGAGATCATCTAACAAGAGACCTGCCCTAAAAAAATTAGGCGATGGCAAATTAAAGTCACGACAGTTGTTGGGAGACAAACCTATTATAAATGTTCAACAGACACCACGGTGCACTGTATTACACGTTTTTTAGTTTACTGTAACTTTAATAATTTGTTTATATAATTAATTCGTGATATATTTTTTAAATATAATCATTTAATAAATTACTATAAAATCGTTAGAAATAATGATAAAAGTTTTTTTGTTTGAATATAAGGTAAAAAATTGTGTAACACGGTCTTACGAGTCGTATTTTGTGAGACAAATATCTTATTTGGGTTATCCATGAAAAATATTACTTTTTATGCTAAGAGTATTACTTTTTATTGTGAATATCGGTAAAATTAGAAAAAGATTTGTGAGACCGTCTCACAAAAGATCTACTTTAAATATAAATAATGGTAAAAGTTACACACGTACATTAAGTTTTAACATTATTGAATTATATAACGTCTTTCCATTTACTGGGATATTTACGGAAGGACATAAATTCATGCCCATAAAATAATAATTAATATAATCCTTCTGGTTAATATATAACAAAGTCACATTAATATAAACCTATATTTATCTATGTCTGGAGTAGATAAATATAGGATTTTTATTGTTTTTCAAAATCAATTTTGTGTGAATCAGAAATTAATGATAAAATGAACCGACATTAAAAAAACCACCATATTATGTAGGAAAAACAAAATTATTATATCTATTTATATACTTTTTCAAGATAATATATAAGAAATAAACTATAATTTCCTTGTGCAGAGGCAGCCAATTGTTTAACTGAAAAGTTGGAATGTACTATATAGCATCGCCAAAGTGTGATTACAAACATGGATGACCTTATATTATATCCTAGATATATGTGGTAAAAAGTTTAATTTTTACCAATGAAAAAACAAAATATAAAAAAAAATGTTATAAAATAAACTAAATGACTAAAGAATGATGCAAAAACAATTAAATTGACTATGTGAAAAGGATTACTCGATTGACATATTTATCGGTATAAGAAAATTCACATATATGATAACCATGATATTACAAGGAATTGATATAATCACGATTATTTTCCATTTTCCAAAGATGTTATTATGATTTTTTCTAATCACACAAAGATTTGATTATCTTGACATCGATGATATTGTTACACTCTCTTTTAGATGTGTTTCGATGGATATGCCTCGAAAAATCTTACTAGAAAAGACTCAACGGGATAAAAACCTATTGAAGTGAAAAAAAAAAGTACATCATCATTTGTTGTTACGTTCAAAACCTTGTCATGAAAAACTACTTGAAAAAAATCACACAAGGGAAAAAGAGTGTGGTTAGGATTTACTCTCCATGTTGCAAGTATCGTTGGACTTCTGTAAGTCGCCTTATTTCGATCTTGTAAACCAATTTCTCAAAGGTTGACGTGAGCAATGATTTGTGAAAAGATTGGTCATATTATTATTATAATGAATTTGTTGAATTTCAATATCTCATCCGTCACGGTCCAGTCTACTTGTGATATTGTCCTCTTTGGCCCGAGGCCTCACGGCTTTAAAATGCGTCACAAGGGGTTGCTACACGCTCATTTAAATGCCCAGCATCTCTCCCGTTGTTTAGCGGTGTGAGATTTCGCCTAAGGGCCTTCTCACCCCCCCCTTCGGGACGCAGCATCCTCGCTGAGGTTTGCCCCACCATCCCAAACTCACGCGGAATCGCTCTGATACCGATGTTATGTACATTAAGATTTCGAGGACGAAATCTTTTAAGTGGTGGAGAAATATAAGGGCCTGGTATTGTATTATCGTAAATCATATTGTGATTATCGATAATTCAAGAAATTGTCATGTGATTACGCAAATGACGTATATAATTGATTTGTGTTTGAATGATGTGCTGGACCGCAGTATAAAAGTGATACATGTTACGGTTTTATGCATAATTATTTGAGTATTAGTCCAAATGAAATGAGACCAATTTCATTAAAAAGCTAATACATAGTACTAAAACTTTCATGTTTTGAGTTTTGTCCAAATCCATTTGTAAATAGGGGCAAACCTCAGCGAGGACGCTGAGTCTCGAAAGGGAGGGTGAGAAGGCCCTTAGGCAAAATCCCACATCGCTAAACCATGGGAGATGTGCTGAGCATTTAAATGAGCGTGTAACAACCCCTTGTGACGTGTTTTAAAGCCGTGAGGCCTCAGGCCAAAGCGGACAGTATCACAATGGGTTGGGCCGTGACATTGAAAGGCCCTTAGGCGAAATTCCACATCGCTAAACAACATGAGAGATGTTGGGCATTTAAATGAGCATGTAGCAACCCTTTGTGACGATGTTTAAAGCCGTTAGGCCTCGGGCCAAAGCGGACAATATCACAAGTAGGCTGGGCCATGTCATTTGGTATCAGAGCGACTCCGCCTGAGTTTCGGATGGTGGGACGAACCTCAGCGAGGACGCTAAGTCCCGAAAGGGGGGTGAGAAGGCCCTTAGGTGAAATCCCACATTGCTAAACAACGGGAGAGATGCTGGGCATTTAAATGAGCGTGTAACAACCCCTTGTGACGCGTTTTAAAGCCGTGAGGCCTCGGGCCAAAGCGGACAATATCATAAGTGGGCTGGGCCGTGACACCATCTCTTCTACAAATCATGAGCGAAAAAGAACTTCGGAGATATGTGCTTCGTTCCATCACCTTTGATGTATTTATCATTTAGTTGTGCGATACATGTCGTATTGTCTTCATAGAGTATTGTCGTCATTTTTTTGCTGAAGACAAGCCACATTGATCTTTTATATGATGAATTACTGATCTCGACAAGACACATTCTCGACTAACTTCATGAATTGCAATAATTTACGCATGGTTAGATGAAGTGGGAAAATAGTTAACTTTGTAGATCTCTAAGGTATAGATATTACATTATAATTAAATAAGTATCTATTTTGTGATCTTCCTTTGTACGGATCAGATAAGAAGCCGTCATTTTCATAACCAATCAATTGCAAATCATAAGCATTATAGTAAAATAAACATAATTCACGAGTGCCTTAAAGATATCTAAATATATGTTTAACTTCATTCCAATGCCTTCATGTAGGAGAATAAATGTATTGCCAATAAATTTATAGTGAATGCTATGTCCGGACTTGTTATATTTGCGAGGTACGTTAATACGCCAATTGCACTAAAATATGGTACTTATAGACTAGACAGTTCTTCCTGTTCCTCACGAGATCAAAAAATATATTTTGCCACATCAAGGGATCAAACAACCATGAGAGAACTTAATAAAAGTGTTTTAATAATTTTTTTGTATAAGTTGATTGATGGACAAAAATTCCATCTGTAAGATGCTCAATTTGTAAGCCAAGAAAGAATTTTGTTTTGCCTAGATCTTCAATTTAGTTTTCCATACATCAACTGCGTTTTATAGTTTTTCAGGATTTCAATGATATTTAAATCATCAACATATACATCAATAATGAAATTTTTTATCAATTCAATTGAATAAAAACATATGGACATATTGAATCATTTTTGTAGCTTCTTGCAACAAATAGTCGCTTATACCATATGCGCCCAGATTGGTTTACCATACAAGGATCTTTGCAGTTTAATGGAGTAAACATTTTTACAATTTGAACCAAATGCTTCCGAGATTTTCATGTAAATATCATTATCAAGTTTGCGTACAAGTATGCAGTAACAACATCTATAAGATGCATTTCAAGTCTTTCTTGTACATCCTAAGCAAATAAGATATTGGAACGTAAATGCATCCATCACTGGAGAGTTTGTCTCTTCATGATCAATATTGTGTCTTTGAGAAAAAGCTTGTGCTACCAATCGAGTTTTGTATAGAGTCACTTCATTATTCTCATTTTGTTTTTGTACAAAGACCCATTTGTAAGCAACATGAATGTTTCCTTAAGGTGTGTGGATGACAGGTCCCATAACTTCATGTTTTGATAATGAGTTTAACTCTTTTTGCATTGCATTTTTCCAACTTGGTCAATCATGTCTATTACAACATTCATAAATAGATTTAATATCTAGATTAGCATTTTCAATAACACCATATGCCACATTATAGGAAAGCTTATTGTCGACAATAATTTCTGCTCAATTTAATTTTTTCCACTTTCTAATATATTTATCGAGATCTCTTCATTTTCAAGTACTTGAACATCTCCGGGGGTTTGATCATCAACTTTTTTTAGAGTCATCAATCAATGAATCAGATATCTCAATATCTATATTATTTGCTCATTCTCTTTTCCATGGATTTTTGTTCTTGGACCCAATTGGTCTACCACGATTAAGTCGAGCAGTTGACTCGTTGTTTGATGGTTTTTTGTGAATATCAATATGTGCTGGAGCATTAGCAGCCAATAGATATGACTTAGTTATGATTTTTCACATCATTAAATGCATCAGATATTTTATTTACAATATTTTAAAAATTGAATATTCTTTGGACTTCAAGTTCCCATTCATTTTTTCGATGATCAAATTGATGCAGTGATGCATTCCAAGTCAATTCCCTTAATGAATTTAAATTTTCTCCACCTAATGTTAAAAATATAGTTTCATCAAAATGACAATTAGAAAATCGTGTCGTGAAAATATCTCTAGTAGTTGGTTCTGAATATTTAATAATCGAAAGAGAATCATATCCAACAAATATTCTCAATCTTATTTGTGGACCAATTTAGTGCATTAATTGTGGTAGAGTAATTGAAACATATGACACACATAAAAAAATTTTTATATGGGAAATATTAGGCTCTTGGAAAAAATTAATTGTAAATTATAGAATTTGTGGTAACTATTCGGTCTACATGCAAAATAGCATATCCCCGAACAAAGATGAGGAGTTTTGTTCTCATAACTAATGTTCAAGCTAGTATTAGATACACTTAATCAAACTCCGCTAAATCATTTTGGGCATGAAAATGGACAACAAAATGTTCAATAATTATCCCAATTGATATAAAATTGTCATTAAAAATTTGGGATGTAAATTCACAGGATTATCAAGATGAATCCTTCTAATAGGATACTCTGAAAATTGTGCTCTTATTCGAATTATTTGAGCCAATAATCTTGCGAATATCAAGTTGTGAGTTGATAGTAAAAATACATCTGATCATCTTATAGATATATAAATAAAATCATAAAGTATTTAAATGGTCCACATAATGGGTAAATGAGTTCACAAATCTCACCTTGTATTCTATCCAAAAAAGTAGGTGATTTAATACCAACTTTGGTTGGTGAATGTCTTATGATTAATTTCTCTTGAGAACAAGCAGCGCATGAGAATTCTTTAAAATTTAGAAATTTTTTGTTCTTTAATTGATGCACATATGATTTCTCAATAGTTTTTTGCATCATTGTAAAACTTGGATGTCTCAATTGATTATGTCAAGTGTTTTAAATATTTGTATCTATGAATTTATGGTTAATTGTTGCATTTGTCTCCACTACATTTATTTTTGTGTAGTATAAGCCATAAGTAAATCTCGGTACTTTTTGAACAATATATTTCTGTTGGGTGCAATAATTGTCCTTTCTAGAAGAGTGATCGAACTGTGGTTCTTGCCATGTTGTGCGGTTTAAAAGATTTGAGTTGCATCATTACAACCAGCTATAGTTTTTGGTAAAGCGGTAAACACTCGGTCCTACAATTGGTATCAGAGCCAAGGTCACGGGTTCGATTCTCATGTGATTGCAAGGAATGCAATTATTGGGAGGGAAATTATTGTTGAAAGAGCGATAGAACCGTGATGCTTGAGCTGCTGTGCGGTTTAAAAGATTTGAGTTACAACATTACTACCAGCTATAGCTTTTGGTAAAGCGGTAAGCACTCAATCCTATAATTTCTTTTCCAACACTTCTTTTGTAAAAAAAATATTCTCTATCTTGTTGGCTAGTACTCCCAATATAATATTCATTTCGATTGATATCTTGAAAACGTAATAAATTTATTTGAGACTTATAATATTCATTTCGATGATATCTTGAACACGTTATTGATTATAAAATTTGTCTCTCTATGTAATATAATATTTGCTCTTTCAGAGCCTCAATAATACTCGGACTTCAAGAAATTGTGTTTTTCATAACTTGTGTTGACATTACTTTTTCTCATTTGCAAATATAAAAACTATTTATTCTTTTTAAATATGAAATGTGTTGTCACTGTCAACAAGACATAAATCTTCATCATTGATTTCATGTCCAAAATCCATACTATGTTCATAATAATAAAATCAATAAGAATAAAATGATTTTATTCATAATAAAACAAAAGGAAATAAATAACTTTTATTCATCATATAATGATTAAAAATAAACCCAATAAACAACATAGAAATTTGAATAAGGCAAAATCATAAATTAATCATCTAAATAAGTAATAAATATGATACCAAAATAATTCAAAACTATCAAATAAACGATAAACAAAATATTCAATAAATTATACGATTCCATCTCCAATCAATTGATCAATTCTCTCTTCCGAATCTTCGATCGTGAATCAGAAACATCAAAATGTGAAGGAAAAGATGAGATTTGATTTAAATCTTCACATTGAAAAATAAAATTACTCTCAACATCCTCTGTTTTTTCTTTTGATGCTTGATTGACATCAACAAGGTGTTTGATTTACGACAAGTATGACACCAGTGCTCTTTTATTCCACATCTATATCACTCTTTTTTTTAATTCCTTTATTTATTTTGACCACTTTCAATTTTCTTATCTTAGTTATTATCCAACTTTCGGTGGTTTGTATTATTTTGCTTTTTTTTTTTTTACTATAACCACCATTATATTCACGAGATTTTCACACTCATGATCATATGGATGAAAACGCCTTCGACGGCACCAAAGGCCATGTCCATGACCATGACCATATTCGTTCTTATCTGTTTCTCTTTTTCTTCGTGCATTGTCATATTCACTTAGGGAAAAGACTTGGCACCAATGGGATGGATTTCATGATTTTTCATAAAAAAAAAATTATTTCATTCAGCCCAAGCAAACATTAAATCAGTCCAGAATATTTTTTGAAACATCTCTTTACATATTGTTTGCTGAAGGAGCATATTAGAGGCATGCGAAGTAGAGTATGTTTTTTCAACAAATCATCATAATTTATTTCTTCTCCACACAATTTCAATTGTGAACGGATGCGAATTAATACAAAATTATATTCACTTTCAGGTTTAAAATCTTGTAAGCACAAGTGCATTCAGTCGTAACATCCTTTTGCGAGAATCACCGTCTTTTGATGACTATATCTTTCTTTCAAATTTTTCCAAAGATCGACCGGATCTTTTATCGTCAAATATTCACTTACAAAACCATCATGAGGATGGTGACGAAGGAATATCATAGTTTTCGCATGATTTTACGGCGATTCACTTTTTCTCTTTGATAGTATTTCTAATATTCATAACATCTAGATGTATTTCAGCATCTAGTGTCCAAGAGAGATAACAGTTGCTGGAGATATCAAGGGAGGAAAATTAAAGCTTTGAGATATTCGACATGATTCAAATCTATATAAAACAATCCATGTTAACAATCATATAATATTCATCGATAGAGAATAAAATATAATTAAAATATTTCATATAATACAATATTCATCGACAATAAAAATAGATTTAAATGTGTAGATAAAGTACAAATATAAGTGATATGTTCGTATTCATGAGATGAAACAATAATTTTAAGAAACTATAAGAAAGGAAGTGCATGTGTAATCAAATAATAAGAAAACACATAATATTATAAATTGGAACATTGAAGAGTTTACCATGGATATAGTGTCACACGTGAAATCTCATCTTGTATATATGCATAATATTAATTAACAAACATAAATATACATTGAATCCAGCACAAGACATATTCAAAATCGGTGATGGTGGGTGACGTGAATTATTTTTTTTATAGGACAAAATAAAAAAAAATCATGTTAATAACGTGTTATAAAATAAAGTAAAAGACTAAGTAAAGAATGATGCGAAGACAATTAAATTCAATATGCGAAAAAATTACTTGGATTATCTACTTATAAGTACATGAAATTCTCAAATATAATAAATACGATATCACAAAGAATTGATATAATCACTACTTTTTATCATCTTCTGAAAATTTGATTATGATTTATCTAATCACCCAATTTTTTTATTATCGCGATATTTATAATAATATAGCAAATAATTCATTTATATAAACCTCACCAAATATCCCAAACAAGAATGGCCCTTTCTTTCATATTTTCACATCCAAAAACCACTTTTATCACAACCACAATCACTTTCATGCTCATCTTGTTCTCTTCTCAACCCCATGCAAACCACATCCACTGTCGCCCTTTCGACGCCATATACAGCAGCAGAGATTCGATCACCACCGCGAACCAGTGCGCCGTGGTGTTCGAAGATGCGTTGCTTTGGATTGGTGAAATTGGGGCCAATGATTACGCTCACAGCTTTGGATCTTCTGTTTCTAGACAAACAATCCAACGACTCGTCATTAGTAGTGTCACCAGCTTTCTACAAGTAAATTGTGGCTTTTAAATTTGTATGGAGTGTATTGTCCATAAAATATATCATTTATAAGAATTATTCATATTATTATTTTATGTAAAACCTTTCTAATATTTTTTATGTTATAAAAATAATATTTTTTCATGTTTAACCCAAATAGAATATTTGTCTCACACCTTCTCACATGAATTTTTGAGTAAACGTGTGTGTATATATTTAATTTAATACAATATCTTACAACTGTATTGATAATTAAAATTTTATTTATTGTTTTCAACATATATAATCATTGGCGGAGCCACATGCATATACACCCGGGCTTTAGCCCTGGTGGCCAATTTTTTTCTTTTAAAATTTATATATAAATTTTGTATAATTTTGGAATAATATGATATTAGTGCATATTAAAAGATTTTAGAGTTTAAAATTCTAGTGCGGGCAGAGCCATATTTCTGGCTCCGCCACTGGATATAATGGTTCACAGTGTGAGATATAGTCATATAGTTTAATTTTTATGTGAAAGATTTCTTTTCTTTTTTTTGTAATATAGATTTCTATTATTTGAAATACCGAATACATCATGATTAATATTCAATCTTAAATAATATTTCTTATAACCTTCCACACGCATTAATACTGGAAAAGGGAGCCAAATATGCTCCTTCCGATGCCATACATTATACTTGTTTCTGTCTTCCGCGGACGGCAGAGACGATCCCAGGTGAGTTGGGAGGGTAAACAATCAATCTTACGCTGCACGCTCACAACACGGCCCTTCAACCCAACATTCATCTCTTCGAACAGAAATACCCGAAATCTGTCATAGTTTACTGAGGCTACTACAACGCATTCCGAAAGGTCACGAAGATTCCAAGAACATATGGATTCCAAGGAGCTTTAAAAAGTGTGCTGTGGATATGGTGGTAGAGACTATAAATTTAACTATCTCAACGCCTGTGCATCGCCAACTCGAGCTCGTGCACCGAAGCCATGTACTGAGTGATGGCGGATGCGTTTGTGAACGGAACTTTTAGTGATCCTCATTCAGTTATCTGTTGTGGAAAAAACGGCAATCGGAAGTAGAGGCATGGACGTGCACAATATCCGAGTTTTTTTTTTAAAGCTCTTATTACATGAATTAATTGAAATTGAAGATCATTAATTCATTGTACATTATTGGTATTTTCTGAAGAGTTAAAAAATCTACCATTAATCTTTTACTTTCAAGCATCGTATAATTTATACTGCCGGACATGCACACGCGTTGTGTGTAACTAATAAATATTATGTATTATGCATATATGGTAAAAGAATTATATAATATGTTTTGATTATGTCATTCTAGTGGTAAGACATACGTATTGCTGCGTGTGCAACATAATAAATTTAATAATATTATACATCATATGGTCTGATATGTCATTCAAGACATATGTATTGCTGTGTGTAACATAATAAATTTAATAATATGATTATACATCATGATTAGGAAACAATCTTGTATATAGTAAATAGACCGATATTAATGAGATTTGAAAATTATTTTTTCATTTCTAATGTAAAGATAAAAATTAGAACTATACTTAAAAAATAAAACAGAAGACCTCACAATCTAAAAAAAATCCAATATTTTCCCCAAAAGTTCTATTATAGCATATATGCAGGCTTAAAGTTCAACTAAAATCTAAATTTGATGGCTTAAATATATTATAAAGAACATTGATTTTCATAAATTTGTCACGAAAATGAATCACTTCCAAGGCGAAGAAGCTATGCAAACCTTGAAAAACTAAAAACCCACATTTTAGAAATTGAAAGTTACAATTTAATATAATGTGGAGAAAATCAAACATGCTACAATTTAACAAACTAACTAAAAAAATATCCATAATGATTTGAAGAAGAAAAAGTTTAATGAATCCTCGAATGGATCTCTTAGTTAGTTGTTGAGAAGGTTGCCCAAAAGCGCTATATAAGGCATATCTTGTAAAAACTTACATGTAAACCAGATATAAAGATGGCGATTAGGGTTTCCGTTTCTATTATAATTTATATAACATCAAGACCCCTACGGATCTATCATAAGATCGTTTATTTACAACTGAATTATACAAAGTCAATATATCTCAATGAATACAATAAGACTTATGGCTACACAAACTTTTGAGAACTATATACACAAATTTACATGCCTTCCGAAAAAAATAAAGCGACACAACAATTTACATGGGAATTTTGAATTCATGAGCTGGTAGAATATGCCAAAGAAAAAAAAAGAAAGAGAATCTCTTTGCTAACAGAAACAATATCCGTGAGATAAACATATCATGGATATTTTTTTCATTTTGATTTTGAATTTTAATGAAATTACCTTGGTAGGTTGTCTGCAAGTGGTTTGAAGTTGTCTCATTCACTTATTCGGTTCGACGTCTTCGGTAATATTCGCGATGTCTTGCAATCATCTTTTTTGAAGGTTGTCTGCAAATGGTTTGAAGTTGTCTCATTCACTTATTTGGTTCGACGTCTTCGGTAATATTCGCGATGTCTTGCAACTTCATCTTTTTTGTTGTTCAGCGCGTCTCACAGAAACTAATCTATTACTTATACGAACTCAATGTCGCCCAAGACTCACCATATTTCATCATTGTCTATAATTATAGACATTATGCAAACTATTAATTAAGTTGCAAGAAATTTGTGTTAGACATGCAATACAACATAATTTGCAAGTAGTTCTGAAAGTCATGAAGCTAAGAATATGAAATGGTAAAATATTGATGATGTGTGTAAAGCAGAAGCAAATATGAGAAATATCTTGAGAAAAAAAATCCTTTCAACTTCAGATTTATGATGATGCTGAAATTTCTGGCTGAGACCAACCAAACAAATCCCAAAATGAAGATATGATTTATGTTCTAATTTGAAGTGTAACGTCTACTAATTTTAAAAGCACGGATTTTTTTTTTAAAACCTCACATTTTCGAAATAATATTTAAAATAATCGTAATTATCTTACCGTAAAAATATTACAGTTTAAAATAATCAAACTCATTCAAAATCATACGTAAACATAAACGAATAAAATCATCATCGTACCAAAACCAGCGTATAAAAATGTTCATATCATCTCAAATCTCATAAAAACAAAATGCGGAAAACATGCGGTCCTAGGGTCGTGTCACCTCACCAGGTCTGTCTACTCAGTGTTCAGCACCTCCAGTCCTCTCAATAACAAGCTCACCTGCATCACACACGCCTAGTGAGTCTAAAGACTCAACACACCTGTACCGTTAATAACAAGTACATATACATAGCACACAGCAGTGAAAAATATCATACTCAATATATCTTTCATGAACTTAAAAGGATAACGTAAACGTGTCGTATAAAATCATGTCATCTCATATCATCATATACGTGTCAAGACAACTCATCGTGTTATCATAAACTTAAACATTTTCTTTTAATTGAATTCAGTTCATTAGTTGTGACTTTCGTACCAGCTCTATCGTATCAGCTCTATTCGATGGATCCATCTATAAAACCGTGGTACCCGGCGGCGGGGGACATCAGCGACAGCATTACCCGCCCATTGAGCCCGGGCCTCAGCTCATCATATCTCATGTCATCGTATACTTATATATCGTCAGTCACAACCGATTTCCATCCTTCAAAAATATCATCATTTTCATCACTTAATAAAAATATGCATATGCGTAACTTTTCCTTTAAACCAAGCATGCACCGTATTTATCTTAATTGCGTAAAAATCATGAACATGATGCATGAACATTTAAATTATCATGAATTTGTGCTCAGGGCGCTGCCAGGACCAAACTCTCACCCCGTGTGCAAAATAACCATTTTGCCCCTGGAAACCCATAAATTATCGTTTCAACCCTGGACCTCTAAAATTTACCCGAAGCTTACTAATCACCTTAAAATGTCCCAAAACATTTTTATAAGTATGCCTAGACGTAAATTCGAGCCAAAATCACAACTTAACCGATTTGTTTTAAAACTTGGACCGAGGTCCCGGTTTTAACCCGAATCGACTCGAAACTGAACCAAATTCTTCCCAACTTTCCACCATGTCTTATAAACACTTAATAGACCCTAGACAAATGTCAATAAGCTGCTAATCCACGGCTGCAATTTCCAGAACCTAACTTCATCTCATGGTCCTATCTCATTATGCCACCTCACATGCACATATCCCTCAAAAGCTCTCGCCTCAAGCTCCCCCGTCGTTCCAGCCACATACCAGCCTACCAAGGACCTAGACCAGACCCCAAGCCACCAAACCACACTAAGCTCTCAGCCCCATGCACGCATCTCGCCACTAGGACCCGAAACTTCACCACCAACCTCCTACCGAGACCAAATCCTTCCTTCCCCCCCTCGATCTCCCATCCTACACCATTGTTCATGATTTAAATCCTCAGATTACATTCCGAACCTTACACCAGACACTTACCAGCCCTGAGCAATAATCTACATTTCCGCTGCGCTACTCTGATAAAATAAGTGTTGAGTTGTCCTTACGTCTCCTCAATCCTAATTAAATTCCCTACTGAATCCTTGATTGCGAATCGCAACTTAAACAACTTATAATGACTTAGTTCTATTTTTCTATAACCTCGAATTTCAACTTTTCTCAAAATTTCTAACATTAGAAATAGCAGTCCGAATTTATTGTGTCTCACTTTCTTATTCTATACCCAAGATGTTCATTAACCTATTATATTAGCATTAATGCAGTTCTACTTGAGAAACCTTATCACCAAAAATTACTGATCGACTTCTATCCTTGGTAATACACTTAAAAGTTAAACTTTATCTCAACCCTCATAATAATATTAGCATAAAATACTTGAATCGAATATTTGTCTTACGGCACCTACTTACCTAACTTAATTATTTACAAATACATCCCAAATATAAAATCGTTGAACATCTTAAATTCGAGTACGTTAATCCATAAAACCCAAAATGTACAGTACCGATTTTCCACCTAAATATTAAAACCTTTCCAACATAAGTTACATGCTTAAACTATTTTCTTCCCATTTACAATATAGTTCAGGCCTAAGACCCTTGAACTTTCCTCCTTGGAACAAATGTCGCATACTTACGTATCCTCAATACTTAATTAATTCCAGCGTATAAAGCTTACTAAGTTATCCCATGGTAGCATTAGACTAATTCTAATAAATCAACTTCGCTTATAACTCGTAGAATTCTAAAATCCCCATATCAAGATTTTAGATTTCTCACTCAATGAGAATCTTAATATTCGTTCATTAGTAACCTATGTTGAACACCACAAATTCCCTTTTGTTTTTATATCGCCCAAAATTTTCCGTACGAACATCTATTTCATAAACTAAAATTCAAGCTTACGCAACCCAAATAGTATTAGGTAACATAATTCCAACACACGTATTCACTTATTCTCAAGTTTCTTAATGACTTACAAAAATTCCATAGAACAATGTGTCAACCTCAATTCTTATATGCGTCTATCAGAAATCTAACCATCGATCATACCCAATTTTTTAGAAAAATTAAATTCCAACAAAGGTATAATTTTAACTCTTAAGATCACGATTAAAAATTATGATACATCAAACTTAAGTTCCCAAAATTTTTTTAGCTCCATGTCTATTCTTATAACTGAACTAACTGATCAAATTTCACTAACACTTAAATTTTCAAGCCCAATATTGATTCATCCTACAATGTCCTTAATTATCATTTCTTATAACATTATAACCCAAATATCTCAAGGTTCCAAATATCCCTTCAAATCTAAATCATCAAAAATTGCGGTCATTTAAACCATTCGGTTCTTACTTACTGCCAAAAAAATCCCCAAATTTCTTAAAAATTGCAACATTAATTCTTAATTTCTCAAAAATTATCCAATTTTTCCTAAATTCCTAAAATCTCATAATTATCCAAAAGTTCTCGCCGTTCCTAATTCTATTTTATAGGTTTCTTGTAACATAAAGTTCAATAATTTCAAGCTTATTAAACTCAAAATCAATTCTCATAATCCCGAAAAGTTACTGATATAACCCAAGTGTTCCTCAAAAATCCTAATTTAATCCTCAAAAATTTCGGAATTTGCAATTTGGCCCTTAAAGTTCTCAAAAATTATATTTTTGACCCTACAAACTCTTCGAAATTTGCATTTTTGTCCCCATAAAATTTTCGATTTTAGCCTCGTTAAACCTTAAATTCTCGAACTCAAAATTTAATCCCAAAATTTGGTAAATTCGACAATAGTCCCTTAGAATTTTGTTTTGCACTTAAGTCCTCAAATTATTAATTATTACAATTAGGTTCTTAAAATTCTCAATTCATGCAATTCAATCTTTAAATCTAACTAGGTAGAGCATGCATCCTAAATAAATTCTACGTCTTTATACTTCCAAAGATCGTCGTAGTCTTCGAATAATTAATCTTAACATGAAATCCTCAAAATTTAACTAAACTAGCAACCCCGAACCATCAGTATTTTTTTAGAAAATCTACAAGTATCAAAAACATTCATAATTGTCAAGTTTAACTTATGACCCACAAGTAGAACATAAGTACTACAAACCAAGAATTAATATAGACAAATCATTTCCAATATTTCCTAATGCCCAAAAGCAAAATTCTTATTCATGTCCAATTCCATCACACCAGCATGCAAGAAAATTAAATAATTTCTCATTTCATGCCATAGCATGCAAAAAAATTTTTTTTTTTAGAGCATCTAATCTCAAACATTACGACAGATAAACCTTTACTATGAAACATATAATCTCTAAAACATAAAAACAGCTAAACATGTACTGTAAAACATATATCATGTAAATATGCAGGTGATAACAGTCAATCATTTAAAACATTCAAAACATAAAAGCTTACAGACTTGAGGCTTGAAGACTGAGCGATAGAAGCTGGCGGTGGCACAACCATATACAGGACCCTTGCTCTGATACCAACTGTAATGTCTACTAATTTTAAAAGCACGGATTTTTTTTTAAACCTCACATTTTCGAAATAATATTTAAAATAATCGTAATTATCTTACCGTAAAAATATTACAGTTTAAAATAATCAAACTCATTCAAAATCATACGTAAACATAAACGAATAAAATCATCATCGTACCAAAACCAGCGTATAAAAATGTTCATATCATCTCAAATCTCATAAAAACAAAATGCGGAAAACATGCGGTCCTAGGGTCGTGTCACCTCACCAGGTCTGTCTACTCAGTGTTCAGCACCTCCAGTCCTCTCAATAACAAGCTCACCTGCATCACACACGCCTAGTGAGTCTAAAGACTCAACACACCTGTACCGTTAATAACAAGTACATATACATAGCACACAGCAGTGAAAAATATCATACTCAATATATCTTTCATGAACTTAAAAGGATAACGTAAACGTGTCGTATAAAATCATGTCATCTCATATCATCATATACGTGTCAAGACAACTCATCGTGTTATCATAAACTTAAACATTTTCTTTTAATTGAATTCAGTTTATTAGTTGTGACTTTCGTACCAGCTCTATCGTATCAGCTCTATTCGATGGATCCATCTATAAAACCATGGTACCCGGCGGCGGGGGACATCAGCGACAGCATTACCCGCCCACTGAGCCCGGGCATCAACTCATCATATCTCATTTCATCGTATACATATACATCGTGAGTCACAACCAATTTCCATCCTTCAAAAATATCATCATTTTCATCACTTAATAAAAATATGCATATGCGTAACTTTTCCTTTAAACCAAGCATGCACCGTATTTATCTTAATTGCGTAAAAATCATGAACATGATGCATGAACATTTAAATTATCATGAATTTGTGCTCAGGGCGCTGCCAGGACCAAACTCTCACCCCGTGTGCAAAATGACCATTTTGTCCCTGGAAACCCATAAATTATCGTTTCAACCCTGGACCCCTAAAATTTACCCGAAGCTTACTAATCACCTTTATAAGTATGTCTAGACGTAAATTCGAGCCAAAATCACAACTTAACTGATTCGTTTTAAAACTTGGACCGAGGTCCCGGTTTTAACCCGAATCGATTCGAAACTGAAGCAAATTCTTCCCAACTTTCCACCATGTCTTATAAACACTTAATAGACCCTAGACAAATGTCAATAAGCTGCTAATCCACGGCTGCAATTTCCAGAACCTAACTTCATCTCTTGGTCCTATCTCATTATGCCACCTCACATGCACATATCCCTCAAAAGCTCTCGCCTCAAGCTCCCCCGTCGTTCCAACCACATACCAGCCTACCAAGGACCTAGACCAGACCCCAAGCCACCTAACCACACTAAGCTCTCAGCCCCTTGCACGCATCTAGCCACTAGGACCCGAAACTTCACCACCAACCTCCTACCAAGACCAAATCCTTCCTTCCCCCCCCGATCTCCCATCCTACACCATTGTTCATGATTTAAATCCTCAGATTACATTCCGAACCTTACACCAGACACTTACCAGCCCTGGAACCGCAGCCCCTTTCATGAAACCAGAAATAAACATAAGTCGCAAAGATAAGAGTGTAAGAGACACAAAGATTTTCGATTTTTCCTTTCCACCCATGCATGGATCGAGAGTTACACAAGCAAACAAGTATATGACAGCATATATATCGTGTATGATGCATGAAGAAGGATACAAATGCGTGCCTTGGTGGAAAACTCTAGGACAATGATCGAGTGACACGGCCGAAGGGATGAACGCTTAGCTTGAAGGAAAAATTGGCCTCACCGAACTTTGCAGCAGCAAGAATCACGAAGAAGCTTGTGAGTGGTGGAGGTGGGCGGCTGCTGAAATGTATTTGGATTTAGTGGGAGTTTAGGGAAATATTTAAGGGCTAATTATATGGTTAATGATGTGGCCGTGTCCCTTGAGTTGGTTGCTGTCAAAAACCGAGGAAATCCTGAAAGAATTTGTGCATATCCGCTGTGGGGGTTACGGGGAGGTTAAGGGGTGGAAATAGGTTTAATTGTTATGTTAATTAAAAAGATTAAAGATCTAATCTTGCTAATTAAAGTTTAAAATAATATTTAAGTCTATTGAGTTTAAAAGTTGGCTCGTTAGATTCTAACACACTCCCGAAAAATATTTTGTGTTGAAAAGATTCTTAAAATATTAGCCGAAACATTAAAAAGTCTCATGATTCGATAAAAGTTCGCGTACCGTAAAAATAAAATCTTCCGGGTAAAAATACCCAATAAAATCCTATTTTTGAAAATACTCTTAAAAACACCTTATTTTAATTAATAAAAATTAATCATGTAATAAACATAATTTTCCTGAAAATTCTCCTGTCTCGGATCCTCGTTCGGGCGCGAAATGCACCTAGAACCCTAATGCATGAACTTATGAAAATTTCCTGAATTAAATCCTACCATGCAATAACCATGCATGAAATACATAAAAAAATATAATTAAATCCATAATTAAGTAAAATCCTAGATTGCATGAACTTTAAATAAATCATGAATTAAAACACAAATTAATGAAATAAACATGCATTTAAAGATTTAAAACAATTTAATAAAATACCAAAGAAATTTAATAATTTGAATGCATGTGGTTCACGTGGACATTCAAATTATCGGGACGTTACATGAAGAATCGGTATTCAGCATTAGACAATGAAATGCATGTATAAATTGAACATGTGAGAAGGACGTTCTAGTCTTCTTACCAAGACTAGTCGTTTTGTTGAGCGAAGATGAATGCAAAATAGTTGCTCGCTAAAGTGAGATCCTAGATATGGGAGATAACGAAAACTACCGTGCTCGACAACTCAATCGTATAAATACGTGAAAATATATATCACACCCTAACACATGATATTTCTTAAAAGAACAAGTGAGAAATCTGAAGGATGTTGAGAATGAATATTTATATAAACTCAAATTTTTGTACAACGAACATTTACATCATTCTGATATTAAGGTGAAAATCAAAGAAAGATCTACCGGACACTATTGACATGTGGTGGTCGGTATTTCAGCTTACTTCTACACTGTTACATAGCAGCAGAGATCAAATTAAGTATTCATAATAAACCAAGAAGAGGGCGTCCGGGGTGTCTTTTGGTAAGTTGTTTATATAGAGATAGAACCGTAAAACGTCTTCTTTTGAGAGCGTTTCTTGATCAACTACGTCTCTGCTGCAAGTCAGAACCCACAAATCACCAGAATTCACTCTCTTGAGGCCACCGCGGCAAAAGGGGCATGATTCTGATCTCATATTCCTGCAAGAAAGTAAAGATGTACAAAGAAGAAAAAAGATTAAGCTTTCTTTTAATATCAGAGTAGGGAACGAGGGTGGTCGTGCATAGTTTATATACCAGTCCCGGTAGCAGTTGATGCACATTTCATGACACCAATCTGGTAAGACAATCTTGGTACAGGGCTCTAGGCAAATTCCACACTCATCTTCCCTTTCCAAATCGACTTCCAAATTCTTAAAAGTATTATCGGATTTCTTTTTGGCAATCATGTCCAAGCCATGGACTTCACCTTGATAACTATCTTTATCCAATGTGGTATTGTACAAGTGTTCCAGAGAAGGTAATATCACAGCTGCAAAGTATGCAATCTTTTATTAGTCAATCGAATAGCAAAATTGGAGAGTTGTCGATTGGTAGCGTGAACTTGAAACTCTTTTAAAAAAATACATTCCCGCCATCTTTAATTAAACATACACAATTTTGAAAGGTGAATCCAATAAAAACTCAGAACCACGCAGGAAAACAAAGGAAATCTAAAATTCATCGAGCATGACCCAACCGGTTTTGAGATGACAAGTGAACGAGTTGACTTGGAAAAGAAGATTAAAAATAAATAGATTGATGCCCCTTTGAATCATATGAAAGCAAAACATAATTTGCATACCATAGAACTGTCTAATAGTCGCTTTTCTTCCATGGGAAGGAAACTTCTGTTTTGAGTCGAGGTGCACCTGAAGAAGAAAATACACTAAACTTAGACTATGCCGTGATCTTTAAAAAAACAATGAGCAATGGCTTGTAAAAAATCTTGTTAATAACTGACCTTATAAACAACTACGTGGATAAAATTTAGATAGCTTGGAAATAAGCATGAGCACGAGCAGTCAAACCATTGCAATAAAAACAAAAATATAGGTGCCAACTGATTGTAGACCAGTTTCATTTTCAGACATGCACCGCCTTTAGCTTTCGAAATCGAAGCTGCCCTGGAGCAACAATTTGGCTATATTATGATCCATGGCATTTAGAACAATGTGTTTCTAAGAATTCTTACGCTCTGCTAAAAGACAAACTAAAACTCAACAAAGCCATTATGTTGATATCAAAATGTATCATCTCTGACAGATTGTGTGAGAATAAAATATCAAGAAAGTTGAACACCTCGAAAACATTTTAAACACAACTACAGATATGGCATACACAAACAGATCAACGGCATAAGATAGTTTCTAGCAATAGTAAATTGCGTTCTAAGGACATATAAAACAACTAATGGCAAAGAATTCAGTTCAATAACTTACCTGCACCTTTTGATGCTAAAAGAAGTAATTGTTCTTGACATCAACAATTATTTTCACCAATTATACACAGAAACAAACCCGCACGAATAATAGAACAACACCATGAAGGAAGTCCATATGTCACATAATCAAAGCTATGTCGGCTAAAGTACAAATTTTCAACGCTGATTGTAGCAATCATAGAACTAAACAAACACAATTCTTGTTGTGTTTATTGTAAGCAGCTAAAGGTTCTCTATTCTAGGCTTCACCATTCACCACAAGCAAATCAAAACACACCAGAATCACAGGCAAAATTTAAAAACTATACACCATAATCAATCCCCTTCTCTACAAACGAAACAAACAGTAACCACACAAGTTCTTTTCAGATTAAAGATTCCCCACTTGGTAATTCGATTCCACCACGAAACCACGCAACCTTAAAGAATCCAAACGTTTCA